>NC_079518.1:5771582-5958657 GCF_000801105.2 Raphanus sativus | reverse complement strand
TGATGCAACCCAGTCAAACAAAGTTGACTGAAATTCGCTTCTGATGACAATCGAAAGATGGGAACAGGAACATTTCCATTGCTCTTTGATATGTAACTCACTTCTTGAGCAAATATCGGGTAAGTCCATCCTTGACTTTTTGTTATCTTTTGTCTTTTCCTGGGACGTTCAGTATTGTATTCATGATGTTGTTCAAAAAAAGTTCTTCTCTATATGCATCACATCCAGGTTGTGGCGTAAAAGAAGATCTTTCCAGTAAGGTAGCTCCCAAAATATACTTTTCTTATGCCAATTGTGAGAAACCCCATACCCATCAGGCATATTACCAGGAACATGCAAAGTTTCCTCTTGCTTCACAGTTTTCTGAGCTCCGTAATAATCAATGTCCTCCTCGATCTGCTGGCCTGTGAGATATGGAGGAGGACTGTCTCTGACAACTTTGTTTTTCCTAAACAATGTCTTATTCTTCTGTAAGGATGGGCAACAGGAAGAAATCGACGATGACAATACAAACCAACAACTCTTTCTAACCATTCTTCAGTTGAAAAAGCATCCGTAGATCCATGACATATGGACAAGATAAACCTTCCATGAGTTGTCCAGCCAGACAACATTCCATAAAGCAGGAAAGTCACTTATCGTCCACAGCAGAAACTGCTCGCATCGTAAAATTGGTTTTCGTGGAACAATCATAAGTTTCTTACCCTTCTGACCACAACTCCTTAGCTCCTGTATCAGTGTTGAAGAAATACATCCAACGACCGTTTTGGATGCTTCGGCCCAGGGATTAAATATGGTCAAGAATAGAAATTCTTGTTCCATGCACATATCCGGCGGCAGGTTGTACGGCGTAAGAATAACTGGCCACAAAGATACTGTCTCCCAGACATACCAATGGACTAAATCCATCGGTGCAATAACCCAAGATAGACTTCCGAATATTTTCAGCGAAATCTGGGTATACCTTGTTGAAATGTTTCCACGCCCTTGCATCTGATGGGTGAGCCGACCTCGCCATCCTTCTGGACATGTTCAGCATGCCACCTCATCCATGCAGCAGTCCTCTCGATTGGTATAATCTTTTTAAACACTGTCTTTAATGGGTAGGTCCACATCCTTTGGTACGGTACCCTATTCCTCCCACGTCCTTGCGGCTTGAATCGTGTTTCTTGCAGAATCGACACTCTTCTAAACTTCTCATCATCCTTCCAGTAGATCATGCAGTTGTCGATGCAAACATCTATCATCTCCGAAGGCAACCCAAGACTATAAACCAATTTCTGAATCTCATATAAGATTCAGCTGACACGAATGTCTTCTGGCAAATACTCTTTGAACAACTCCGCCCAAGCATCCATGCAAATTCTCAGGTAAATTATGATCCGTTTAAATGTTCATCATCCTAGCTGCTAGAGACAATTTAGAGAGACCTTCTCTACAACCAGTGTAGATGGTTGATTTGCAGCATCTAACATTTCATAAAACCTTTTTGCATCCAAATAGGTTCTTCTACATTCAGTTTCATGAGCTATTGTGTAGTTGTTCTAAAAAATGCATCAGTAATCATGTCTTGAACCCTATCATGATCTACCATCTGCTCCTCCTGATGATAACTAGATTCATTATGCAAAATGATTCGGTCTTCACTATACCAGCAAGTTTCAAAATTATTACTCACTAGCTTCATTTCCACCATAACCCTCCCCATGTTGATACCAAATATAATATTGTGGTGTAAATCCTCCTGTTTTGTAAGTGCTATCCATACAGTTTCACTACGAGCAAATTTTGAATTCTTGCATTTCCGACAAGGGCAGAACATCTTACCGCTTTCCTGCGTGATCGGTGTACAGCCCGCCTGGTGCATGAATGTCTCTAGCCCGCTTAGAAATGCACCATCACTCTACCGGAATCATCTTTATGCGAATACATCCAACTTCGTAACTCGTAAATATTGAAGCCATCAGCCATTTGTTTTCTTTTTTCTGGTTTTTTTTCTTTGATTTCGTTTGTGTGTTATTTGAATTGAGAAATGATCATATATATAGACGATTTTCGTAAGTGGTAGGTGAAGGTATAACATGGATTTTACAACGAAAAGTTTTACTTTGCTTTTACATCGTTTTTACATATTATTTACAACGAATTTACAACGAAGTTAGCTTATTTTTGAACTCCACTATATGCACGTTTTCACCAAAGTAACGGTTATATGATTCCTCGTAAATGGCTTGTATATTTTACAATGAGTTTACGACGAATTGGGCTTTCCACGTAAATCACTCGTAAATTTACAATGATTTTACAACGAAGTTAGTTACTTTAAACCACACTATATGCACGTTTTCACCAAAAGTAACGGTTACATGATTCGTCGTAAATGACTTGTATATTTACAATGAGTTTACGACGAATTGGGCTTCCACGTAAAAGCCTGTAAAATTACATTGGGTTTACGACGAAACGTTTTCGTTGTAACTTTACAACGAATTTACGACGAATATTTTTTTACTCGTAACATAGTCGTAAACACCATGTAAATTTACGAGGAAATAATTTCCTCGTAACCTGTCGTCGTTATAAACGCGTTTTCTTGTAGTGTTATCAACCAATAACCATAACTTCAGGCAAGCAATAATTTATCAAATTTAACTGGGGCTCGTCTCGCGGTTTGCGGCCAACACAGCATTGACTACAATATATGCATTTGAAAATACGAACACGTACGTGAGCATATTAATAGAAAACTTCATTTCATCCTGTCTAATTTGCGATTTGAAGACTTATTGAACCCAACTATTTTTTTTGTTTCTTCTCTATATAATTAAAGCCATGCTTGCTCGAGAAAAAAAATGTATATAACTGCATGCTTATCTGACTATATAAATTTATGTGATAGCCAAACAGGTGTCCATATATAGCGTATAGCTAACAAAGGAAAAGAAAAATATGACAACCGATTCCTGACTGATCGATCGTGTAGGATCCTCTCTCTCTAGGAACTTTATAGATGACATTGACGTCGTTTTACCATCTGTGAGGCGTATATAAAAACCTCGCATTTAACAAAAAGAGAAAATGTATGTAATGGCTATAAACTTTCCTGAACATTCGTATATAATAAATTAAATATGTATTCAGGTTATTATTATTTTTTTTTTGAAAAGACATTCAGGTTATTATTCTTTAGCTTCAAACTCGATGGAGACAAATCCACACGTCTACGTGTTAACAAAATCCGGCTATACAATTTTAAAAATATTACTCTCTGTGTTCAGTTTATATGTTCAAAATTTATTGCAAAAGAAAGTTCTCACTATTTTAGATAATAGTTAATATTATATTAAATTTCTTACCAGCTATATAATATTAGCATTTTTATTAGTTGAATTAGTTTTATTTAATGATCTTTTTATTTATATAAAAATAAATTGTTTAAAATTCCACACATTCTTAACATTTGTGCATTAAATTTAAACTTCAACTAAAATAAAGCAAAAAAGTATTGGTTGAGATTATCAGCAAAAGAATAAGTATTTCCAAATCAATAATCACCATCGCCATCACCGTCACCATCACTAAATTCACAAATAAAGGAGATCTATGACACACCGTTACTCCAGAAAGTATTTTTTGAGAAGACAAAAGTTGCCATCTGACCCCAAAAAAGGTTGCCACGTAAGAAGACAAGTACAGTCATTGAGAGTCCCGTCACTCGAAGCATACAGCTCCGGCATCCGTCTCTGTTCGATCTCTGTTCGAGATGAGGTAATCATAACACGTGTTTGGTTCTCAAACTCATCTTCAGGATAGATCTGGAAAGTGGGCCTTGAAGTTTTCATTGACGCGGCCTACATTGCTGTAATTGCATACAACACACTTCCAATGCCAAAACACTCTTGTCATTTTAGGATATAGTTTGTCTTACCCGTATTCCTTTTATGCTGTAAAAACATTGATAATGTATACGATTTTTTTTCTGAAAAAATTTAAAAATTTAAATGGTGTCTTTGGTAAGTACGGCACGCGGTTGTAACCATTTACGTATCATATTAGGATACGATTTTTGTAGCCATTTACCGTTGCGAAATAGCGATCAAATTTTCAAAAATATATATAAGAATTTCCTCTCGTGTGTCTTTCATTTCCATCAATTTTATGTTATTGTGTATATAAATTGAACTATATCAAAAATATCATATAATCTATTTTTTTTTCTTTAAAAATTTAGTAGTTAGAATTTAATATAGCAAATAAATTAATATACACTTTTATTTTCTAATTTCGACTATTAATTTTCTATGTATTGTGGTGACTATCATTGATATACAGTGTTTGAAAAGAAATGAAAGAATTTTATTCAGTTAAGTTTTCATTTTTCCTTGATATTTTGTTACAACTAAATAACTATATTCCCCTGAGATATATATGGTTATCCAGAAAGAAGAAATTATGAACCCAAAAACTGAAATAATTTGATAATCTTTTGGGTTTGGTGTTTTAGTTTACTCATTTAGTTTTGAATTCGATTTTTTATGGGAATTAAATTATTTCTATTTGACCAGATAAATTTGAATTTCGTTTCAGATGATTTACATGGTAATCCATAATAGATGATCGGTCATTCTCCTAGTATTATTCAAAATGTATTATAAATTCAGATCATGCAGTATATTACATTTTTAGAATAATCTACTCTGTAATACCAAGCATGTTTTTTTCTGAAACCGACCAGGTCAATTGATAAAATTTATAAAAATAATAATAATAATAAGTTGACTAACTGCTATTTGTACGCAACTGATTATGGTTGTGTACTTGTGTGCTTCTTGTTTCGATGGAAAAGAACTCGTAAGCCTTGGCTTTCCATCCCTTATTAGCCCTATAACAAACTTTCTTTCTTATCAATCTATAGCTCTGCTTTGACTTATGGATACTTCCAAAAGTATATTTACTTTCTTTTGCTTTTGTAATTAGTTCTTATGGTAATTAGTCCTTATTGCTTATAAGGACATCAGCATTAAAAGTTCATCAACAAAGTTCACACTTTTTCCGAAACATAAAAAATATTAAAATAATCAATAATGCATGAACTCATCTTTTTGTGCATCTTCCGTATGAATCCAGTACGTTAATGTTACGCGGGCTCCATACAACATGGCGGCCCGTGATTGACCCATTTATTATTATTATTATATTTTTAAAATCAAACGAAAAAACTAAAAAAAAAATAATAAAACCTGCTTCCAAGGTTTACTGATGGAGATGGCCTAAAATGCTTTGTTTTGAAGGAGTTCCTTAGGTTCTGCATTTACCTTTCTCGTCTTGGTGACAGGTATATAATTCTGCTTATAATTCTTTTATTTACCTATACATACGTATGTAACAATTTTGTACCGACGTTTCAAACTCGTTTCTTTAATACAGATGCTAAAGCCACTACGAAATGTTACTAGGGGGAATGGGCTTACAAACTTACTAATCCTTCGAATCATGTGTTAGCTGGAAAGTGAAAATGTATGATTCAATATAATTTGAATGATAGTATTGGCATTGGGAGTATTCTAAATCTTTGACTATGTAGTTTTATGTATAATCTTGAAATATAATCTGAACGCTTGGAAAGAGATGGGGTTCGTTTGAAACAAAATCTCGTGTT
Source organism: Raphanus sativus (assembly GCF_000801105.2). NCBI lineage: Eukaryota > Viridiplantae > Streptophyta > Magnoliopsida > Brassicales > Brassicaceae > Raphanus > Raphanus sativus. The sequence continues at coordinate 5,952,998 of NC_079518.1, read as the reverse complement.
CTGTCATTGTTGAGCACGCAAAGAATCTTTTTTAATTATTTTACATAACGAACCACAATGGTTCGTTTATCGCTATTATTAATTTGGTGCAGTAAAATATGTCAACACGATATACCCAATAATGACAAATAAAAAATGTTCACAAACGGCAAAAGAAAAAACTCAAGTCTATAATCGACCAAACTGGTTTTTCCTTAACAATAGTATAAATTTAACTTTTCTTAGTTCGATTGACTAAACTTCTTAAATAGTGTAAGAGTATACAAAATGATAATCATAAACTGGCACTGCCCAAAACAGTTCAAAGAAGATTCATTATACTTTTTTCGTGTTAAAATAAAGTTTCATTGGTAGGACTGTAGGAGCAACATGGAGTAAAAAAGGTGGAAAAAAAGAGGAAATAAAAGAGAAAAGAAAATGGAGTAAATTGTTTTGCTTTAGAAAAATTCAAAAAAAAATTGTGTGTTTTCTTTTTAGAATACCACTAGATTAGTAGGTAAAAATAGTATTTCACTTGATTGATAAATTTTAGGGAAACTGGAGTAGTGTAAAGTTTTTGAGGTAACATTTACTAGTGACTGGTCATTACCTAAGTTATTACTTTGTAGTTTTGTTGTATAAATTATTACTAAATTAAATAACGAAATACAATAATGTGAAGCAATACGTGGGCCACAAGTAACGGAGACTGATTTGTCAGGACACGCAGACACCTAACTTCCTTTTTCAGCAAAACACTTCAAAAGTATAATTCCAAATTTCCATCAATACTTATACTGTTAATATTGGATCCGGATCCGCTCCGAAAATCCGGATATTCAGAGGAATCGGATCTGAATTCTGATAGTAAAATATTAGATCCATTAAAACCGAACCTGGATCTAGATATCTTAGTTTTTAGTCCGGATATCCATATCCGTTTTTTATTGATAATTATTTAAAAATAAGAATATAAACTAATTTTATTTCTTATATTTTTATTTCTTTCTAATAAAAATATAATTTATATAAATCTTGTAATAGTAAACATAAATATAACTAAAAGTATTATTTTATTTTTATTTTTAAATTATTGTTAATATTTTATATTTTTTTAATATTATTTTATTTATTTTAAAGATTCAAATCCATATCCGTATATTCGTCGAATATTACATATTTTATAAGGATATCCGACACCAAAAATATCTAAAAATCCCAGATCCGAATAAAGATAATAAGAATATAGATCCGCCGGATAAAAATTCGGATTCGGATACCTTAAAATATCCCGGATAACCGAACCGTCTCGTCCCTAAATTTATCCCTAGTTTTTAAAAAATCATATTATGATTCGCCTATGGACCTATCTTTTCTGTATATTTGTTCCGACTGGTTCGTTGAATTGAACCAGTCCTCATTTTGTAGTCAACTCATTTGTCAACTGTTCAGTTTTCGGAAGCTGAATCAGTCTTGTTATTTTGTTATCATGATGGGTTTTCATTGGCCTTGTAGCATTTGTTTTTTTTTTGATACAAATGTTAAATTCCATACCGATTTTCTGTTTTTACATGCCGCAGAGCGACTTATTACAAAGCTGAAATACAAGAAAGAAGACAAGTAAACAAGAGACAACAACAACTAGAGACAACAACAAGGAGAAATTAACTATAAGGATCAATGAACCAAAAGTACAACTCTAGGAGCGAATGAGCATCAGTCGGGGAAGAAGGAAGAGAGAGCAGCCTGTCACGAAGCCCCCGGTCCACTTGCTTGAAGAAAGGCCCGCCGGTAAGGAGACACCCCTGAAAATCCTAGCATTGCGTTCACGCCAGAGACCATAGATCACAGCCTGTAGAATCAGCTTCATAACGGGTTTAACCTGCGATGAGAATTGTCCCTGATATTGCGAGATCATGCTGACTGCCTCTGGAAGATCCGAGGGTGGAGCCGAGATAAACCTTCCGCAGTAACGGGTCCAAATATCAACGGCAAAATGGACAGCCAAAGAAGAGATGGTGGTGTGACTCAATGCCATTTGTGCATAAGACACAGTTTGTAGGGACCGAGAGGCCCCATGACAACAAGCGATCCCTCGTAGGAAGCCTGTCAAGCATAGACATCCACGCAATGAAAGAGCAACGTGGAACTTCTTCCCTGAACCAAACTACATCATGCCAGGCTACTTCTGGTGATGGAGTTCTTAATCTATCCCAAGTTACGTGAGACAAAAACTTTTTTGCAAAACCGGCAGATTGAATACGCCACAGATAAACATCAGACCCTTTTTCAACCGATGGTACTGCAGTAGAGGATAGAACAATTTGAAGAGTGACTGCATTCTCAGACCTCGCAGGAGGTAGGAACCATTCACCATTCCGAACAGCATCAGAAACCGAGCCAGAATCATAAATCTGCAGCTGCCTAGGACCTGATGAAAATAAGAGATGTAGCGGACCCAGTTCTGTCCAAAAATCATACCAAAAATGAGGTTCTCTGCCCATCACCACAGCACAACGCAAGAACTGGGGAATAAGGTTTTTAAGCTGCAACATACCCCTGATTGTTACAGAAAAACGCTGAGAATCTCTAACCAGCCAGAAATTTTTTGTCTTCGAAGCGATTGTGAGACAGCCCAGGCCACCCATAAAGGAGCCTGAATTGGAGAAGAAGTTCCATAACCGCTTCAATCTGAAAATTAACTCAAACTCGTCTAATTTCCTCAGCCCTAACCTCCTTCTTTTTTCGGTCTGCAAATATCAGACCATGAGACACGAGCTCCAGAGGCCGACGAAGTTCTATTTTTCCAGAGAAAGGCTGAACAGAGCGAGTCAACCTTTTCGTAAAACCGCTTAGGAAGAACAAAGACCGAACTCCAGAAGTTGACCATTCCATAAATCACTGAGTATATGAGCTTAATCTTTCCAGCAAAGGAGAGGCACTTCACAGTCCATGAGTGTAAACTTCGAAGTGATACGTTCCAGAGAAACGGCTGCAGCGTAGCCATTGTGATTCTCTTTGGATCTAGAGGGAGACCCATGTACCTAGTTGGAAAAGATCCACGTTTAAACCCCGACAAATCAGAAAGCACCGAGGCTTGAATATCCGTATAACCACCAAAGAAGATCTCTGATTTGGCATCATTCATATCAAAGGCCCGACCACATCTTGAAGGAAGCCATTACAGTTTTAATCCCATTCACTGAGAACCGAGAGCCATCAAAAAAGACTAAGAGATCGTCCGCGAATAGTAAGTGTGTGAGACGCGGTGAAGTACACATGGGGTGAAGACAGAACTCACCCTGCTGGTCCGCCCTGTTCAGCAGCAGGGAAAGCACCTCCATAACCATGATAAAGAGGTAAGGCGAGATACAGTCACCCTGCCTTAACCCTTTTTTCCTTCGAAAACCTGCTAATTTCCCGTTAATTGCTACAGAGAATCGAGGAGAAGTAATACATTCTCTAATCCAAGAGATGAAGAGGTAGCATTTGTTTTTCGTATTACCATAGCGTTATATAAACCAGTGTTTGTGTATGTCGTCGATGTTCTTATTCATTTAACAAGAAAATTCGAGGGAAATGAGTTATCTATTAATTTAGTGAAATATTGGAAATGCTAAAATAAATGTTTAATTTGACTCGAACGTATGGACTAATTGACTTGCAAAAATCTCATCTTTTATATGAGAACGTCATACTTTTTTTGGAAATGAGAAATTTATCTATACCAAATATTTTAGAAATTTATCATATTTAAACTTAACCACCCTCCTTCTATTTAACTTTAGTTCTATTAAATCCACCACAGAAGTTAACTACATTGGTAAATGAAAAACTAATAAATAAATAATTTAAACCTCTTGAATCAATGAACCTACGTAATGAAAAAATACTGCTGATAAGAAGCAAATAAAACGTATTTTAGCATATGATCAACAAACCGAGTATCCGATGACCTTGAGAGTCACGAATAAACATCTTACGGATAAGATTTGTCAAATGAAATAGTCAGAAAAAAAGGAGGAGGAGAAGAAGAAGAATTCAATCCAATAAGAGTCCCTGATCTACATTTATACTTATAGATAGAGATAACATGTCATTTCGAAGTCTTAGGCCATGTTCGTTTGCTGGTCGCTAGCGTCAGCGACCAATTTCAGCGACTAAACGTTGTTCGTTAACTGATCGCGGATTCAGCGACCGATCGCAGCGACCAAATGTTAGCAATCAGCGATTAAAAATTTTGGACACTAGAAATTCTAACGGTGGGATCAAAATCATGCGATCAAATTTTTTTTTTTAAAATGGTCGCTGAGATTAAACGCGCGACCTCTAAACAAACACTATCAGCGACATTAAGTCGCAGTCGCTAGTCGCTGACTCTGGTTGCTGACGCTAGTGACCAGCAAACGAACAGGACCTTAGAAAAATGAAATTAAATTCTAAACAAGTGTCAAAAAACACATGTACATACAGTGTATAGATATAGTCTGGGCATTTTATCCGTGAAATTTGATTCGATTCGTTACCCGTTGCTATTCGATCCGAAAATTCCGAATATCCGTAAGCTTTCGAAGCAAAGTAAATACTAAAATTCAATATCCGTTAATATAGAAACAAATCACAAATATTAAATTTTGGGAAGCGAATATCCGATCCGATCCGTCAATATATAAATACATGTATATTTTGATTATATTTAAAATTTTAAATATATAAAATTATTATTCTAACATATGATTTGACATATTCTATTCACATTATTACTTATATAAAAATATTACATAAAAGGAAAAACATTTATGACAATTATAATTTTTTCTTCAGTTTTGTGTTATTATAATTGTTAATTAAGTTTAAAATTTTACAAAATATGTAGATTCATTGTATCTTTTAATTTTTATCTTTTATATCATGCAAAAAAGAAATATTTTCCAAAAAAAAATTGTATCAATTTTTAAGATTATTTGTATTAATCAAAACAAATGAGATATCCGTAAGTATCCGCAAATATCCGCAAATATCTATTTATTTTCCGGATATCCGTTTTTTCCGAATATCCTTATTTTTCCGAATCAAAGCAAATCGAAAAATTAGATATCCGTAACATTCGAAGCAAATCAAAAATACTTTCAAAAACCCGGATATCCAATCCGTGCGCAGGCCTAGATATAGAAAGCAAAGCGGGGTCCGCACTCAACGCCATTATGATGACATCATCACATAAGACACAAAGAGAAGACTTGAGTACTCTCTACGTTTCCTCTCTTCTTCTTCCTCTATATAAACCCTTCCCTTCTCTTCTCCTCCCCTTACTGTTCTCTAATCTAATCTAATTTCACCTTTCCTACAAAACCCAAAAACCTTTTTTTCTTTTACACAACCTAAAAGTCCCTAAGTTTCTGAAAATGTCGGAAGAGTTCGACGAATCTGAGATCATTTTCTCCGACAACTTCTTCCCGATTCGCCGGCGCGAGGACGTGATCGAGAAAGAGAATCGTCCGGTTAATTTCCGAGAAAACTCCGAAGGCAGAATTAGAAACACATCGAGGCTGAGTAAAACGACGCCGTTGCCTTCTTCACCGGCGGCTTTCTCATCGTCGCTTCCGGTGAATATTCCGGGAAGGAAGTATTCTGAGGATGAGGAGTATTCGGAGGAAGACGGAGGATGGAGAATGGTTCTGAGACAGTAAGTCTGAGAGTAACCGATAAATCCGATCCAGAAGCTCACCGCGAACTCGAGAACCGGTAAATCTAAGCCTAGAGGACGACCACGGAGGAAGAAGGGTCAACCCGAAGAACAGAGATTCTTAATGGTGGATGATGAAGATGATGAACAGAGAATTAGGGTTTAAGAAGATTGTTTATTTGTTTGATTTATTATCCCGTAAAAGAGAAAACGTTTACTATATAGTGGTTACTAAACCAAAGAACTAAACCAGAAATCTTAACCAGAAATTAAAGAACTAAACCAAAGATTAAATAACTAAACCAAAAGGATAACCAGTTTATCCTGTCACAATACTCCCTTGTTGAGAACATCCTTGTCCTCAAGGATGATAAGAACTTGGTGCTGAAACCATCATAACATCTCCATTGATCTTTCTCTCCTAACATCTCTGGTGGTCTTTGTAGATGAAAAACTTCATTGACACAAAATCTAGCAAAGCAGAGATTATTATGAACAAGATTACCAGCCATTGAAGTAAGCTCCAGCTTTTGCACCTCCCTGCAATATCTGCTTTGTTTCAACTTATTCTTGAGAGGCTGTTGTTGTGTCTCATTCTTGTCTCTCTCTTGTCTCTTATCGCTGTGTTTGAGTAACCAAGCTTTTGACTGAGACATCTCAATAGTTCGTCTGGCTTCAATGTGAAATGATACCCCCTCTTCTCTTGCTTGGCCAGTGGTGCCACAACTCAACACATCTTCATCAGCAAATAATGATGTTTGGGTGCCCTCATCCTTAAGCTCCAGTTTTAACCCTTTGAAATTCTTCTTTATTGTCCTGAACTCTGGAGGTCGTGGCAATGATCCACAGAACAACAGAAATGACATGATGCAGATACCAATAATTTGCAGCTTCATGATATCTTTGTTTCCACAGCCTTTGATCAAATAAAGGAGCCTATGTGCATCTTCATCTGAGACGTTGAAGTGACAGTGGAGACCAGCAACGACAAAAACAGGTTTCTGTGTTTTGTTGTGGTAATCGACAAGATCAACAAACTTTATGCCAGCTCGAATCATCACAGCTTGGTTCAGAACCAGAAGCTTAAAGCTCCCAATAGGATAAGCAGCCATCTTATTTTCTTCCAAACCCAAATAAGGCTCTTCTTCCATAGCAACATAACTAGCACTAAGAAGATCCATCACGCCTCTGTTATTTCCAGTCCAAAGCATAGCTTTGACTACATAGAACAACTCGTGCAACTCCATCTCAAATTCGTCCATCCCATTACCATTGTTGCAAAGAGTAAAACTTTGACTTTCAAAAAGTCCAGCAGTAGTAAGGACCTTTAGTTCCTTCAAAACTTGAAGCGTTTTTCTCCATGTAGTGGTTTTGAATCTGAATTTCCATGATTTTCTTAGCTTCTCAAAAATCTCAGTGATTATGTAAACAATCAGAACACATGCTTTCCTCATCTCTTGTATAACCATATCGTCAAAAGATAATGTCAAATGGAGCCGTTACGAAGGTAATAGCACGTGTCGCTATTGAACTTCCATGCTCCCATACACGATTCACTTTCTTAACAAGAAGCAACATCTCCTTCTTGAGTCTCACCGTTTCATTCACCATCCGATGTTGAGTTCCATGACTGAAGTGCTTGTCTAAGCATTTCCATGAAGTTGGCTTGGCTAGAAGCCCACCTGGTTCCCATACACGAGTCTTGCCGAAGAACCATGATGCCTCATGAAGATGTTTGAAAGCTGGTATATTGATCTTCCTGGCCAAGATTTTTGGCTTTTCCACCATTGACTTAACCATCTGATTTTCAATATGTGCTGCTTCAAGTAATGATGAGTCTTGTACCAGAAACGTGTCTGTGTTCTGAATCAGCTCTTTTTGTTGGGTTGCCTTGACGTCTTGATGTCGTGTTGCAGGAACTCCATGTAAAACTGTTTCAGTCTGAAGCATCTGTCGATCTGTCTTGACCAGACATCCACCTGGTTCCCATATACAATCATCCTTTATAGTACGTTCGCCCACCATGTGTTCGACCTTATTACCAAGAGAGAAACTCATGTTTTCTTCTGCAATTATTTTGTTTTGAGCTTCTTTTGCAACTGCAGCATCAACAATCTGTGAATCAGAAGTGAAACTCTCCAGTGATTCAGACAATGAGTCTGGTTTCATCACAGTATGGGACACAAACTCATCAGATACGACTTCAATCAAGGGGCTGTCGTTACTTCCAGTCACGATGGAGTCGTCATCACTTTCGATCATGATAATCTCCACCCCTTTGTGCTTCAAATCATGATGACCAGGTGTATCTAGATCTTCACAAAAGATGCATAATCCATTTGACATCCTGTCATAAATCTCCTCACATGAATATTTCAGAGGAATCGCTCGTCCAGCCATAGAAACAGGTTTGCCGAGGAAAGACTGCTCTGATACCAATGAGACAGTAAGTCTGAGAGTAACCGATAAATCCGATCCAGAAGCTCACCGCGAACTCGAGAACCGGTAAATCTAAGCCTAGAGGACGACCACGGAGGAAGAAGGGTCAACCCGAAGAACAGAGATTCTTAATGGTGGATGATGAAGATGATGAACAGAGAATTAGGGTTTAAGAAGATTGTTTATTTGTTTGATTTATTATCCCGTAAAAGAGAAAACGTTTACTATATAGTGGTTACTAAACCAAAGAACTAAACCAGAAATCTTAACCAGAAATTAAAGAACTAAACCAAAGATTAAATAACTAAACCAAAAGGATAACCAGTTTATCCTGTCACAGGTTCCGCCGCATCTGATCGTTGGACGGAGAATCGAAAGAGGTATGGCGTTTTCCGTTTGTACCGGTCACGGAAGGACTCTTAAAGGCCGAGATCTGTGCCGGGTTCGTAATTCGGTTCTCAGGTTAACCGGTTTTTTGGAGGCTTGAATACGGACCGGTTTTTGATTTACAAAAAAATTCTGTCTTCCAATTTTTTTATTTACCGGAAGAAATTCAGTTGTCTGATATTGGTGTAAGTTTAATCACTTGAATGAATGTCAAAAGGAAAATGTCAAAAAGAACATTTATTTCTTTGTTTATTTATATGAATTCTTAGTTTTGATTTCTCTCAAATGTAACAGAAAAATAATTGAAGTTACTTTTTTTTGATCAATTTCATATTACTTGTGACTATAATGATTTTAGTTGTCTTTTGCAAAAAATTGAAATTCATTGCTCATCAACAATTGATTTTAGTCATTTCCAAGTTTTTGAAAAATTGGAACAATACAAAAGAAAACTAGCATGATCTATTTGTAAAAATCACACGCACAAATAAAATAATATAAATTCTTTTTATTCAAAAAGAAAGATTTTACGCTGATGAAATAGAATTGTTGTATAATAAATAAAATTTACGAATGTATTATGAAGATCTATGCAAAATCGGAACATTTTCACCAATGAGGGTGAGGACAAAAGACGAACAGAACCAGCTGTTCGGTTCTGAATGATTGTGAGCGAGAGATGTCACATTTCTTGCCGGTGACATCAACGCGAGAAATATGCATATATTAACAGCCAGATGCATTATATTTTCCAAACGTAAATACTCAATGCATTGCTATTTTTTTTCAACTGCATTACAATTTTATAATTTATTTGTGAAAGAAAATAACACGGAAAATTAAAATGCAGAAAAAACACGTGTTAAGAGCAACATGGTCAAAGGTTAACCATAAAAATGTCATGGTCAAATAAATTACCGAGTCTATCTTTTGTTCTTAACCCAGATAAAAGGTGGAATGGAAATCAACTAGTCAAATTCTAATCTTTATTTTAAAAAAAGCATATGGAGATATATATAATTGAGATCTCGGCGTAATCAAGTTTCTTAGCAGCCATCCCTTTGGAATATGACCGTCTCATGGATATTCTTTGACATGATTATAAGCCAACGGCACATGCATCTAGTAGCCATGTTCTTATCCATTAACTTTTCTACTAACTGAAATGTTTTTTTTTTTTGTGCACATACGATCTCATTAATCAGAAAGAAAGGCCTCAGGCCCAAAGTTACCCATTAAGGGTTGATACAGAACGACGACGTAACGAAAGCTTAGCTGAGGCATCAGCTTCTTTGTTGAAATCGCGAGAAACAAAAGAAAAGGAAATTGAGACGAAAACAGAGGAGATTTCAAGGATGTCGTGGACGATTCCTCTGATTTCCTTAGCCTGCATGTCACCGTGGATTGCTCGAATGAGCGTTCTACTAACTGAAATGTTTAATATACGAACAATACAATATTATATTTTTAACAGTTAAACTTGTTTTTCACATTCGAATTTCAATATTACTATATTATATATCATACTTTAACGTTCAGTGTATAAACGACCAAGAAGGTTTGATGTAATAATACAGAAATTATTTAAAATGGAACACAATATATATAATTTATTATTTATATATTAAATTAAATTATTTTAATATATTGTAATATGCTAATTTATATTACTTTATGTTACAACTTAAAATTACACTAGTTTAAAATTTTACAGTTTATTTTGAAAACTTGGAGCAACTAAAAAGTTAAATAATTTTGATAATGTTAAATAGTGTTGAGTGACATTACATAATTATATATCGTACATAAATTTTATTACCATTTTTTAAAAAATTTAGTTACAAATAATTGTTAATTAAAACATAAATAAAGAAACTTTTATTTTATAAAAGGTAAAAATTAACATTAACAAAATAAATAAATATTCTATTGGGCAGGAAAAAGGGAAACTTGTTTAATGAAAAGTTGACTAAAATATAATAAAATGTGTAAAAAATAAAATAACAGTTCAAGGTTTTGAACAATAGTTGTATGGGCATAAGTAAGAGTTTTAAACCAACTGAGCTCAATCTTTTATATGTATATTATTTTGGATAAATTGTTTTATAATTTGGCATATGACATGTGCCACACCCCACCAAAGCCTAGATCCACCCTTGCAATCATAACATGATCCGAAAATGTTCATTTTCAGTCTGTCTCTGTATTTGACGATTTAACCACAATGTAATTTGTATATCAAACCAAGATCATGTTTGTCATCATCCAAAAATTGTTTTATGCGCAAGGCGACCAAGTCCAACAATGAAATGACTACTTCAGCGTGTTTTGATCTATAAGTTACATGGACTTTGGAAAGTTATACTGAACATGAAAATTTGTAATTTTGAAAGTGGAAACTATAGTCATTATAAATCATTAAGTTAAACAATAAAAATGATGGATCCAAAGTCCATAACATTTTACTCGTAGAACGGACATAAAATAGAAGTGAGATGACGTGGAAGTACAACTCGACCACGTGTGTGGGGAAACAGCAGAAACTTCGAGTGGGATGATCGAAAGCGTTATATCTGATTGAACTCGTACAGATGATATGTTTCAACTTTCATTGCATTCACGTGCATACCTTTCTAGCCACACCTCTTCCCCCAATTTAGCTTGTCTTTTCTAAGTAACTCTAAACCTCTAATCAAAGGTTTTATGGTTCGGCCTCAAGTTTACATTTATTGCAGACTATTGCTTTTGGGCCTATGCAACTTTCAGTTATGAAAATGCTTTTCTGTTGAAAGTTGTGGTCGCCAACTTGTGTAAACAATCTATGGACAAGAATGTTCCACAGTCAAAAAGCTATGGGATACAATACAACAGCGATAAAATGCGACCAAGAATTGTTATTTCAGCAACAAAGGCCTTTGTTTCTGATAAAATCTCTCACAATTTTTCCAAAGAGGTGGTTAACTTGTTGACCAAAAAGTAAAGAGGTGGTTAACGTACAAAAATTAGCTCACAAACATCTTGACTTTGTTGCAGTGCTTGATTCATAACCAAAAATTAGCTCACAAGCACTCTCACTCTATAGACACAAAGAGAGGTCAGAGCTTGTGCGACGACTTCTGAGAACTAAAATATGGTTCTTCTAGTTTTTTTATCAAGCTGTAAACCGGGCATTTACTTGTTTTCTGTCTCGAAGGAACATCCGAACCTGTTGAATTATCCCCATGAGTGCTTGGAGACGCCTCTATTTGGATCAGAGACATTGGTGATATCGTCGGATCCTTAAATTTTCTTCTTGGCTCACGAGATGCAAAATCTTTCAGACGTTAAGTGAAGAACATCGGCAGTATCAACAGCTGTCTAAAGCTTTGAAGATATACAGAACGTACTTGATCAAGAAAGATCTTTCTCAATACCAATGAACCAAGCAAGTTCCAAATGTAAACATTTGAAGGGTACATAAATACTTGGTGAGAAGGGTACATAAACTATATTATATGTTCATAACTTCTAAATAAAATTAAAATCTAAAAATTATATATAATATTTTGTGATACTAAGCTATACCATATAATTATCTGAAAGGGTATATAAGAGAAATTTGTGTGAATCTACAGAGTGTAGACTACACTTGTCTGGATGTGGTTGACGAGATATAGATTTTACCTTTGTAAAAATGCTTAGTTTTGATTATTACACATAAACCAAAATTAATATGAATGATACAATTACAAAACATGCTTCATGCTTATTCAGGAGTTCATCATATTAATATTTAATTTTCTTTCATTACAAAAATCACAAATATTAACAAACATGAAACAATTATTAGTATACACTATCATTCTAAACAAAATAAAACATTTTTTCAAGCAACAAATGGAATAGAATATGATAAATAACATACTACACTAATATAAACACATCACATAAAAAACTGTTGAATTTGAAGGACACGAGAAATTATTCTATCTCATAAATATAGTATGGATATATGTGTATTTTATAGACTATATCATAAATAGTATAGTAACCTCAAACAAATATCTAAGGCCATGAGCATTGAGAGTTCATGGCAAAAGTACACACAGTTCCCAATAAAAGAAAATATTAAAATATCTCAGGTTTGTTGAACCCCCCCCGCGTGAGTTCTCTGTGGTGAACCTGGTTCGCCACATGGTGATTTGCTAGTGGTTTTTTTTTTTTTTTTTTTAGAAAAAGTAAAACGAAAAATAAAAAATAAAAAAAAATAATAAACAATCAAAATGGTGAACCCCAACACGGGTTCACCAATGAAGATGCCCTGAGTATCTCCTTCTTCGTCTTCATCAACTACAAGTCTACAATCTTATAGTTGCCTTCCTCGACTCGTCATCTTCCTTGTATTCTGCAATTTCATAGTCGCTTTCCTCGACTTCATCATCTTCCTCGTCTTCATCGATGTCATCAGTTTACTCAGTGTGGCTTCCTCACCTACTTTCTTGTCTTTTTGTCGTTGTTGCTTTGTCTTGACAAAAAAATTGCGGCAATTGGATAATCAGTGAAGAGTCACCTCCATGACGATACCATCGCACACAGTCTTCTTTGTCGGAAAGATACACCAAGATTGAAGGTGGTGAAAATACGGTGGAGCAGATCTGGAAATGCGGGGCTGTCTCTCTAATTGCCACGATTTACTTTTACTAGATAATAATTACTTTTTTCCTCTACAGGTTACCGGTTTCTACAAAGGACAATATAGCAATATTACACAAAATTACAAGTGATGCACATGAAAATTAGGGGAATTGGTCATAGATTGAGTTATAAATTTTTTTGATGGTTATACGATGCAATTTCCCCGAGTAAAACATGAACAGAGACCAAAAACTGATTTGAATTTAGAGCCAGTATGAATAGCCCGTTTTATATTAGACCTAAAGGATTCTGTTCGAATCGTTGTCAAGACTGATATGGTTTTGCTTTTATTTGAAACAAACATGTTTAGATACCCTAAAACCTTACTATCTGTAACTAGACATTTCAATGAATCAGAGTCTTCTTCAGATTTTTCTATCACGATCAAGATCTAGAAGATTAAAAACCATTGGAGCATTTGTTTAGTGAAAAGGTACAAAAAGATATTTTAAATTAACAGAACATAAATTAAATTATAAGAACTATTCGATACCAATTTTTTTCTTTAGCTCAGGAACGAATTTATTGATCTTGTCTGAGTCAGGAAGAGACTTAGCCACACTGTCTCTCTTCATACACCTTTTAGCCCAAGCAATCAGCTTTGGACACACTGCATCAATACTAAAATTTCCACACTTCTCCAAAATGTCGAACCAGCAGTAGAATCCAATCAGAGCTATATCCACATAGCCAAATGTTTCACCTCCAAAGTATGTCTTGTCTCCAAGCTCAGACTCTAGCATCTTGAGCATCTCGATGAACTCCTTCGTTCCCACCTCTTGCTCCTCTCCTTTCGCTCCCCATATCAACCTCGTTGGACCATACACCTAAACCACAATTTTTTTTTGAGGAAGGGCATTAAACCACAATTGTTAATCACATTAAACGAAACTCTAATAAAAGCTTAAGGAGGGTTTTTATTACCTTTTTGTCGATGAAATCTCCCCAAAACTTGGCTTGAGCTCTTTGGTAAGGATCAGAAGGTAGGAGTGGGTTGCCCCCTGGCCAAGTCTCGTCGATGTACTCGACCTGGATGAGAGATTCGCAAACCGGTTTACCATTGTGGATGAGAACCGGGATTTTCTTATGAACCAGGTTCATCTCGAGGAGAATCGGGCTTTTATTGAATAGGTCTTGTTCTCTGTAGTCGAACTTGATGTTCTTCTCCTCTAGAGCAACCCTCGTTCTCATTCCAAACATACTTGGCCAGTAATCAAGAAGAATCACCTCATCAGCCATTGTTGCTAGTCGATTAAATCTCACTGAAATGTTTATTTGTTTGTTTGGTTTCTATGTGTTTGGTGTATAGAAGAGCCAATGTTCGATTATTTATATAGAGGAGATAGTCAGCAAAAACAAAAGGAGATTGTGCTGGTTTTTGCTTGCCGTTATATTCAAAAATGCATTAACTTCCGCATTAAACAATTTTCCAAATAAATGATGAAATTCGTCTTTTAGCATTTTAATACTAGAAAGTTGAATTGACTGGACATTTTTTTTACATCGATGTGGATTACCACTTATTACACAAAAAAAAAAAAACAAACAGAGCAAGCAGTTACAAACAGTTACAAAATAGAAACATCTACGGAACAGACGGAGGAAGACGGTAGAAAACTTGAAGCAGCGAGGGGGAAGTAGGAGATGATGGTGGAATGGAGATGAAGCGATCACGAACCAGACGCTCGACGTGAGCAATGACCACAGGTTCGGTTGATGCTGTTTGCCGAAAGATGCGTGAGTTCCTCTCCCACCAAACAGAATAGATGATGCACTGCAGTAAGAGCTTGATAACTGCAGATAAACCTGGAGAGGAAGCAATTTGATGGTTAGATAGCAACACAGCAACCGCCTGAAGCGATGATGGAACACTTGGAATCAAGTTGCCACAGTATCGAGTCCAAATGGCTTGCACAAACGAGCACTGAAAGAACAAGTGATGATGAGACTCAAGCTCGGAAGAGCATAGAACACACTGCAAGGGCACTGAAATACCCCCACGATGCAAGTCTGTCCCTGGTTGGCAATCTTGACAACATTGCCATCCAAGTAGTGAATGAACATCTTGGTATCTCTTCCTTAAACTAGACCATAGAATCCCATTAGACTGTTGGAGCTCTTTCACGTATGGAATGCCATGTTGCCTTTGTGGAGAATTTAGGAACAAAATGACCTTCACCGTTACGCCAGAGGAATCTATCACCACCACGGCTGACACGCGGGGGGATCATTGTAGTGAGTACGATCTGCAGAGTCTCAGCCACTTCTGATCTAGCAGGGGGGTAAGGACTATTCTCCATTGGTGGAAGATGCATCAACATATGCTTCCTGTTGGATCCGTAACTCCCTAGGTCCTCTCTGGCCGAAAGCCTCAATCAAAGGCCCTAAGTCTGTCCAAAAGTCATACTAGAAGCTTGCTGCTCTGTCGTCCCCAATAGAGCATCTAAGAAACACATCCACTGTGTCTTTGATCCGAATCATGCTTCTCACCGTGGGTGATAATCGTTGAGAATCTGAGATAGACCAGTATAAGCACCTAGCAAAGATATTAGACTTGAGCCAGGCCACCCACAAGGAACCCGAGTCAGAGAATATATTCCACACCCTTTTTAGAGCAAACACCTTTTCAAATTCCTGAAGTCTTCTCAAGCCAAGCCCTGCCTCCTTCTTTGGTTTGCAAATATGTTCCCAACTTACTCTTGCTCCAGTTCCGGCAGATGTCCTGTTTTTCCAGAGAAAAGCAGAACACAGGGAATCCACTTTCTCATAGAAACCTTGAGGCAGAACAAAAACGGAGCTCCAGAAATTAACCATACCGTAAATGACTGAAGCCACCAGTCTGACCTTACCAGCGAAAGAAAGATTCTTAACAGTCCAGGAGTGCAGCTTAGATGTTATTCTTTCGAGAAAAGGCTGTAACGTAGCAAGACTTATCCTGCTAGGATTAAGAGGCAACCCCAAGTACCTGGTGGGAAAGGTTCCAAGCTTAATTCCCGACAAATCACTCAAAACCGAGCACTCTATATCAGAGTATCCTCCAAAGAAAATCTCAGATTTAGATGCATTCATATCCAATCCTGTCCATTCCTTGAAAACCGAGAGGACTTTCCGAATACCCGTGAGAGAGTGTCTTGATCCATCTGAGAATATTAATAAATCGTCAGCAAAGAGGAGATGTGTAATTCTTGGATCATGACAGTGAGGATGCAGTCGGATCTCGCCTGCAGAAACATCATTTTCCAGTAACTGCGTTAAGGTTTCCATGGCCATGATAAACAGATAAGGCGAGATTGAGTCTCCCTGGCGAAGCCCTTTTTTACTCGGAAAGAATCCTGCTAGTTCACCATTAATTGCCACCGAAAACCTTAGAGATGTGATACATTCCTTAATCCAGGTAACAAATAAAGGAGGAAAATCTTGCGCCTCCAGAGACTTAATCACAAAATCCCAGGATAGCATATCAAATGCCTTCCTTATATCCACCTTCAGCATGCAGCTCCGAGGACAAGACGAAGATCTATATTTTCTTATCAGTTCAGAAGCGAGCAGCACATTCTCCCCAAGGCTCCTACCTTTCAAGAAAGCAGTCTGGTTATTTGAGATACTGTTCTGAAGGATTGGCTTCAGTCTGTTCGCTATGATTTTGTAATGATCTTGCACACAAGGTTACAGCAGCTGATAGGCATGTACTCACTGAGGTTACTAGCTGTGTCGGTCTTGGGAATGAGGACGATGGTGGTGGTGTTCAGGTCCTTCAGAAGCCTACCATTACGAAAGAATTCCTCAATTGCTGCAATTACTTCTGCACCCACTGTGTCCCACGAAGCCCTCAGGAACTCCACGCAATACCCATCCGGGCCTGGACTTTTATTCTGGGGCATAGAGTCAATTGTTCCTTTAATATCCACAGCAAGTACTTGACGCTTTAAGTAGGCCTGCTGGATATCAGCACACCTAAATGGCAACAGCTCCTTGAGCGATTCCACTGTTGTTGGAGAAACAGTCATCTCAGTCTCTCCTAGTATATTTTTAAAGTACTCTGCTGCGTGAGCCTTTATGCCAGCCACCGTACCCAAGAAGGCGCTGTTCTCGTCTCTGAGATAATGAATATGGTTTCAGGAATTTCTCTGCATGACAGTTTTGTGAAAGAAGGGTGTGTTCCTATCACCCACATCTGCCCATCTGACTCGCGACCTCTGTCTGTAGAATTTTTGCTCTGCATTTAATAGCACATTGAGCTTGTCTCTTTCCCTGTGCTCTTCCACTGCAGTGGCTACGTCAGGGTCAGTGAGAAGAGCTCTTTGCAGTGCCTCCACTTTGCTAGTTTGATCTTTCACCCTCGTAAAGATGCCACTGAAGTGACGTGTATTAATATTTCTCAGCTCCTTCTTCAACAATTTCATCGACATGACTAGTTTATACTGAATGGAGCCTGCGATCGCCCCCGGGTTCCACGCTG
This sequence comes from Raphanus sativus, assembly GCF_000801105.2. Taxonomy (NCBI): domain Eukaryota; kingdom Viridiplantae; phylum Streptophyta; class Magnoliopsida; order Brassicales; family Brassicaceae; genus Raphanus; species Raphanus sativus. The sequence continues at coordinate 5,935,374 of NC_079518.1, read as the reverse complement.
AAGCTACAACTGAAGCATAATCAGGGTGATCGATGATATGATGAAAGAACTTAAACGGCTTCCTAGAGTATCTCCTGAGAGAAGGAATCTTGAAGTTACAAGCCGCATGATCAGACTGCCCTGGTTCCGTAAAGTCAGCATAAGCCTCAGGGAAACGAGAAGCCCAGACCTGATTGATAAGGGCGTGATCTATTCTTTTAGAGACAGGGTCAGCATCATTATTATTCATCCAAGTGAAAGGAACCTCATTCATCGGCGCCTCAAAAAGCTCTGCATCTTGCAATGCCAAGTTCATGTCCTCCATTCCAGTATCATCAACAGCTCTTAGAGGATAACCCGAGTGATGAGCTAGCCTAAGAATTTGATTAAAATCACCCACAACAGCCCAGGGAGATAGACGCATAGAAGACGTGCCGTTTATGTGAGCCAAATCGTTCCAAAGCCCCTGCCTCTCTCCAACGCCATTAAGACCGTATACAAAAGTGATGGTGAGATTCACATCCTCCGCCATAATATATATCCCGCAAGTAACTGTTTGCTCTGTAGCCTTATAGATAAAAACCGAGACCGAGGGGTCCCAAACAACTACAATCCGTCCAGCATTATGATGCTCATAATTCCCAAAAAATTTCCAACCCACTGGAATAGCATTACTTATCCTTGCCACGTTAGTACTCTGAATATGCGTCTCAAGGAAAGCACCAAAAAAGGGTCTATGAGTTGTAATCCAATCTTTAACAAAAGTGTGGCGTCTATTACCGTTCAGTCCTCTGACATTCCACGCAAAAAACATCGACATAGATAATTATATAGGGATGTTGACCCTGCGGCCACTCTTCCCACGAGTAACTAGGAAGTAGGGATTTTCAGGGGCTAACCTTAACTGCCCCGACCTGTTTACTTCTCGCTTTAACTGCTGATTCCCTGGGTTATCAGACTGTAAATCCAGCAAAGCATTATTCTGAGACGTGTCTATACAACTGTTGACATCCTCTTTCTCTTTGATGACAACATCATCAGAAACGCAAGCACCCATCTCCTTCACACTGGTAGGAGAATTAGAAGCTTCCTCTGGAGACTCACGTGTATGGGTATCTTTGACAATCTCCACTTCTTCTACTTCTATCTCACACTCAGAGGCTGGAGGTGACAAGGATTTAGGAGGAGCCAAGGAGTTTGAAGGAGTCCTCTGGTGGCCCTGTCTAGTTCTGCTCCGATGCTTGTTTCTAGCAGGACTAACAGACCTCCTCCTCGAAGCCTCCTTAGCCGCATGCGATTTGCACTTATCCTGCAGATGGCCATACTTCTTGCATAACTCGCATTTCATAGGTAGCCAAGGATATGTCACCTCTATCATTGTCTCCTTACCGTTGGAGAACCCAGATATGATCTTCCTCGGTAATGGCTTGGTAAGGTCCACTCTAACGTAAAGCTTTGCGACTTTGAACTTTTCTTTGCGCTCTGTTTCCGGTATAAAGAGACATGTTTCCCCACTGCTGTAGCCAATCTACTCAAACTTTCCTTGTTGAACAACAGGTACGGAACATTCCTGAGTTCGACAGGAACCACTGCTTGTGTTATCGGAGCTTCATACGGAGTGAAGTCCGGAGACCAAGGAACAACAAACATTGGGAATCCTGCAACATTCCAGCAGGTGCGAGATAGCAGGAACTCCCTGGTTTTAGCGTTCATGACCCTCAACAAGAACTCTCCTTCGCCACATTATGAACAAAGATTCTCGGGCCGGTTCTTGCCCATAGAGCGTTAACCACACCAATGATACGACCCATTGATGGCCAATCACCATGGAATCTAGCGTAGATGAACTCTTTGAACTCCTTCTTGGCAGCCGCTATATTCTCATCCGGAATTAACACAAAAGGGGCTCCAGACACGTGTTCAATCGGAGTACCCACTTCCCCTAGCTCAGCTGAAACTTTCAGAAGGCTAGCATATGTCTTCGTCTCTTTGGCACACTCAAGTAGCACCGGTGAAGGTACTTTCTCAGTTTCCAAAACAGAGCATTTATGTGTGGAGCAACCAACACCTTCCTCCTCACCAGAAGTGGGAGTAATATCTTCATTGGTCTTCTGGAGCTGCAGCGCAGCCATAGATAACTCGGGAATAGGATTAACCAGTACCTCCAGACTTTCGTCTACAACCTCCGTGACTTTCAGAATAGCATTCTCCTCAGTCACAACAGTGACAGATGCAGCAACGGCGCTCTCAGCATCGGCGATTGGAGAGTTCTTCTTCAAGGATTTCATGGAAGTTGACGGTTTATAAGCAGATTGGAGGCGAGCCATTTTTGAGGACCCATAGAGCAGGTTACGGCGTTTCTTCTTCGAGGGCATTCTTGAGTAACAGAGAGAAAAAGGGGGGAGAGATTTCTCGCCAGATCGACGTGAGGCCGTCCGACGGAGGAGCTAGGGTTTGGATCTAACTCATATCGTCTTATTGCAAGAGAGAGAAAACTGTTTAGGGTTAACTTTTTATAGTGACTAGCCCCACCGTGCTTGCGCGGCCCCAAATCCAGGAAATCCCTCCCCTCTGGCTTGGACCTACGGATTAATGTATATTCCGCTTGCCCCTACTCGTATGGGGAAACCCCTCCGGCTTGGACCTACGGTTGGTATACACCGCTTTCCCCTACTCGTATGAGGAAGGATTTATTTGGAGAGGTATAGTATCACCCTACTGTCTCCGAGAATCGAACAGGCGACCTCGGGTAGGCATATGTGAGAAGATTCGCTGGTAACCACTAGGCCACTAATGCTTCTCTTGACTGGACATTTTCTTTTCATTAACTTTAACATTAAATTCAGAGATTGAGAAACATTAATGTTAGAATCTCTAACTTCAACATTAAAGCTAGTGAAAAGGAGATATTTAAGTCAAGTCAAAAGTTTTTTTTCCCTTCTTACAGGGTAATGATAATTTTGACGAATTAATTTTTTTTTTTTTTTTTGAAACACCTCTGGATGAATTAGTTTTTTGGTCAATAATCGATGAACCTAATGCAGTATCTGGCTTTAATGTGTGTTCTGAATATGAGTGTGGTAATGGTAGACTTTTAGTATATAGATTAGTGATGAGTAGTGATAACTTAAATTCAGTTCCAAAACTAAATTTATTGGTGCTTTGACATGTTTATATTTATTTATTTTTTCAACATGTATATCATCTTTTTATACAGGCTTTTTAACGAATTGAAATTTTATTTTCAAATGCATTGAAGATACAAAAAAAAAAAGCAACAACAACACTTATACTTGAAACAATCTCACAGAAGGATCTCTATTATTAAAAGAAAAATAACATTCAAAATTATTTACACTTATATGCCATTTAAATTAAATTAAACTATTTATTTTAATAATTGTCTTTTTCAATTAGATTAATGTGTTGTTTTAAAATAAAATTTAACTTCCTTTCTCTTTTTTTTGGGTCAAATAATTTCCTTTCTCTATTAAATCAATTTTGAAGTTATTTACTGTTATCGTAATAACAAAAACTAATCACGACCCCAAGTCCTATGTTGTTAAAAGTCCAATGCTCGTTCACCTAGCACATAGCTAGGCCTCAATAAGTTCATTGATATCTCTTTTCTCTAAAAAAGTCCATTGCTGTATTTTTTTAAAGTTCTTTGCTGTATTTTTTTTTCCCGTCAAGTTTTAATTAATAAAACGGGCCAAGCCCAGTACAAGGCCGAAGCCCAAAATCTATTACAAGGGAACAAAGCCCAAAAGCCCAGCGGGCAAACAAACTAAAAACAAATGGCCCATCGGCCCAACCCACATAAATCTCTCAACGCCACGCGTCCACCACTCTCACGAACTCGCCCACGCGTACGCTCCATCGTCACGCGCTAGACACGTCATCCGCTCATCACCTCGAGATCTGAAACATCACATCATGTTTCACAACGTCGATGCTCGCCAGAGACGTCGCGGCAACCACCATTCCGTCGGATCTCGCTATGACCGGAGCGCCTTTACCCTTCATCTTCGCCTCTTCTTCCACGGAGAGCTTCACCGGAACTATACCGCGTTCTCTTCTAGGATAGAAGTAGACACCATTCGCCAACTTTAAAACCTGATGTCGCTTCTCTCATCGGATAGAGCCATCGATCCGTCGAGCTCTCAACCAACCGCGATGGCAGAAACACACCACCGCCACAAAAGACGAAACCCTAAAAAATCCACCAGAGCCGCCGTAAAAACGCCAAGACTGTAAGATGCGGAAACTAAAACCGACCGTTCACCCTAGTCGAAAAGGCGCAATGACGGAAACTTTAGCCGGCCGTCCATCTAACGAAGATGCGGCGCCTGAAACCAAGAAAAAACACCAAAAGCAAAAGGAAAAACTAGACTAGATCCAAACGAGAACAAGAGAAATGAAAAAGAAACAAGGAGACCGGACCGACGGTGGCTTTGGGAGCTCACCCGTCGGCCAGAGCCTGCTGATACGGTGGAAATAACCTAGAGAGAGGCCAGAAAGAAAACTAGAGAGCTAATAAAGGTGAAGTTTTTTCTTTGCTGTGTTATGGATATAAATATAACATTAACTAATTTATTTAAAATATATTCTATTAAAATGAAATAATTTTACAAATATACTGTAAAAATTGTTAGATCTATCTTAAAATGAATAAATTTATCCTATTAAAGTATCTTTTGAAATTTACTGTGGTATTTTTGGATCTATTGAATATTGTCCTTTAATCGAACTAAAAAAAAACTAAATAGACCTAGATTAATATTGTTCATATAGATCTAAATATGAACAAAAAGACAAACTAATAAATTTATCAACAAAATTTAATTCCGCGTTTTCAAATCGCGGTTTGAATCCTAGTATTTTATTTTTATGCAGAAATAAACCTTTGAAAGGGAGATATATAAAACTATTAAACTCATAATCAAAGATGGTGAAAATGGAGATACGAGCTCCGAGATTGCACTGAGAGAACGAAGAAGATGAAAAATGTTTGTTATTCTCCTTAGTCAAACTGTACATTTGGTTCACATATATATATGAGTCCAGTTAAGCTAAAAGAGACTTAACCTAACGTGACAATAAGTAAACATGGGATTCTATACCTAATAAACCCCCACTCCCTCAAGTGTTTATCCGTGACGCATCAAGATAAAGACAGCTGTTGAAGAAAATAATGAAAAAAGCCTGGATGAAGGGACATAATCAAGATGTCAGCCAGTTGATTTCCCTTGAATCATGAAAGGTCTTGAAGTGTTCTGCTTTGATCTGATCACGAACGGTGTGGTAGTCAACTTCGATATATTTTGTCCGTTCATGGAAGACCATTTCTGGCATGATATTTATCTATATAGTCGATAAGACATGTATATGTACTACAGGTGGATAAAAAATAGCTAGAGCAAACAAAACTAAAGTATATGTCTCAACCATTCATTGAGAAATTTTATCAACCAAAATGGTATGATTTGATTTAGTTTTAAACCGAATTAAACATAAAAATCAGAGTATTAAAAATATTAAAATATAAAATATTTAACCATGTAATTTAAACAAATAAAGATAGTTTTATACATTTTGTTTCTGAATGGAAGTAACATAATTGTAAAAATATGAATTTCAGATTTGACAATAACAATATAAAATTATTTAATTAAATCTTACTATTGTCATTGATGTTTGGTTTTGTTTTACGTTTAAATATTTGACAAAAAAAAAGTGTAATGATTTAATATCAAATCATGATAATAAAATAACATAAAAATGGAAATGGTACAGACTGTTGAATAATAAAAGAGTTGAATGTTGAATAGATAAATCAAGGGGAATTTTCAAAAATACCACTTTTAAGGTACCACTATTCATCTTTACCACCACTAAATACACATTTTCAAAAATACCTTATTTATTAAAAGGTTAAAAGTTCTTATATCTTTGTTTTTATATACTTTTCAAAATTCTAATTATAAACTCTAAATCCTAAACCTCCAACTCTAAACCCTAAACCCTAAATCCTCAACAATAAACCCTAAACCCTAAACTATATACCCTAAATTCAATACTATAAACCTTAAACCCTAAAACCTCAATTATAAACCTTAAATCATCAATTATAAACCTTAAATCTTCAACTCTAAACCCTAAACTATATACCCTAAACCCTAAAACATCAAATCTAAACCCTAAATCTTAAACCTTCAAATCTAAACCCTTCATTGAAAGTGGTGGTAAAAGTGGTTAATGTAAACATGAAAAGTGGTACTATGAAAATGGTATTTTTGGTAATTTCTCATAAATCAAAAGAAAATTGACTCACTCCTTATCTCTTACTTGAACGGGAGATTCTGCTTTTCCCAACGTAGGAGACAAAAAGGAGAACGCAGTCACACACTACTCAACAGAGAGAGAGAGAAACAAACTCAACGAACAATTTTGATTTCAAATTTCAAAAAAAAAAAAAAAAAATCATCCAGTGTTTCGATTCATCATGCCGCCTGGTGCGAAGAAGAGAAAGGCTCTGAAGAAGAAGCAGCAGCTGCAACAAGAACAAGAGGAAGCGATTGGAACAAACAATCTCGGCGGTACTTTTCTCCCTCTCCCGCTCGTTTAGAGATTCGTCGTTGCTAGTGCTAGCTCGATAGATTCATCCGTATAGTTATCGCGACGAATTAGCCATTTTCAGGATTCGTGTATAATACAGATATTTGTTTGATCTCGAGGGGTATTAACTGGTTGTTTTTGGAGCTAAGATTGGTAGAAGAATGCTTAATTCGTGACTTAATTTGTTGGACTGATGATGATGATTATTGTGAACACACCGTTTCACGAATTAAGCAGCAAGAATGGTATTTGTTTATTCATTTTCAGGAAATGTGGAACATGGAAGCCAAGATGATAGCAACTTGAGCTCCCCTGGTTCTCAAGGAAATGAACAATTTGGTGGGACCAAAGATCAATCTGGTGTGGATGTGGTGGAGAAAAACGTATCTTCTCAACATCCTTGTGATAAGGAGATCGCTCCTGTTGTCTCCAAAGTGGTGATTTCTGAGAAGCGTCGTAAGGAGCATGCCATAGACAAGTCTGGTGAAGCTCGAGAGAATGGTAAGGTGGCGGCCACTCTTCTGGAGCCTGCTACTGGAAAAGTAGAGAGTGCGAGAGAATCTCAAGTTCCACTGTCCTCTGACGAAAAGGTTGCATCTCTCTTCTTCTTCTTCTTTCATCATATACAATTGTATTCCTCTCTTTTCAGTTGGCTGAATCTCCTGGTCGTATGCAGCGTCTTTTGTTCCCTCGTCCACCACCCGTCCGTACTTCGTGGTTTAGTTGCTGCGGTTTGTTTGATGCAATGACAGATAAACACAGGTTATTCTTGCTTTTTATGATTCTTGCTAGTTGATCTTCCATAGTCCTCTCTTATAGTAATCATGTCCTTGGATTCCTTAATTTTTTCACTTAATCTTCTAACCATCTTAAATGCTGTACTAAGAGATAGAGAGTTCATGGAGTTAGAATTTTCTGCTTGTGAGTGGGCTCATAAGTAGATTGTTAACACCGAGCTATACAACTAGATTCTAGTCTCACATAAATCTGAAGGTCATATGCCAATGCTTAATTGCGTCACTTGTCTTTCTCATCATTTTGTTTTCTGAAACTTGGGTTGCGTTTATATGATAAAATACGAAACCTCAATTTTAGTTAGTTTCTGTTTTTTCTTGTTTGCGGTTCTTGGTTGCGTCACTTAGACGTTGTTTGTTTGAAGAGTCAGAAAATCTTGTATAACTAACAGTTAGTAGTTAGTATAAAGTATAAACTCTTCTCGTAACATTTTACCACCAGTAAAAAGATCAGATTCTTCTAGTTACTCTTCACTCTCCCTCACGGATCAAATCCTTTTGTTCTTCTTTAACTAATCTATAACAACATTGTCTATTATGTTGAACCCGTGTCATTAACATTTCTTCTACGCAATGTGCTGCAGAACAGCAGGAATGAGATAAAGGTGGACTCACGTAGCCAGCTAAAGCTCAAAGTCATCTGAAAAAAAAACAGGATTCACGGTCCGTACACTCTTCTCTGTACATTATCTTTGATAGATAATAATGTGGGAGGGTTTTAGCAACATGCAAATAATACCAACATCCTTAAAGGAGATTAAATTTCATTTTACTTCTTTTGAAATACATTCTTCATTTGTTCATTAAAGGGTTTTTAGATTCATGAGACTAAATATATAGCTCTTTTTTTTTTCTTATCAGTTGCCACACTTATCATTTATCTTCTCTATGTAGTTCATTAGATAATACGTAGAAGCATGATCCGTTCAAGCCTCAAAGTTTAATTTTATTCCATGAACACAAAGTGACACACACACAAAACAAGCTCTGATCCTTTTGTACACAAAGAATGCATGAATTGAATTAACTTAAGCTTTTGCTCAACTTCCTATAAAATAAAAATCACACACACACAAACACTCACATACTCAATCCCAAGTTTCGGGATGATTAACTTGAAAAGTAGAAACATCCATGAATCCTTAAGTAGGTCTCCTCACGCCGTGAACAGCGGCGATGTAAAGAAGCTGCGTGACTGAGAGTATGATCAAGAACGCCTCCATGGTTCTCTACAGACAAGAAGAGGAACATGAAGCCAATGAACGTGTTTTCTTTTTCTTTCAAAATTGAATCTATAATAAGATTTGGGAATAGATAACATTCTTACCAGTTTTGCATTTCGCACGTGAAGCTCGATTTCTTTCCAGGCGAATCTGTTGATGAAAGAATGATTAGTTTTACTATCGATGTTACAAAACATTGATCTGTTTGCTTGCGAAAATCAAAAGACTACTATAGTTATATATATACCCCATGGCAAGGAGTGTGAGGGTCCAAGCAATAGTTGCAGCTGCGGCTGCAGCTGGCAAGCTTCCCACGGTCCAAGAACGAATGTGGCTAAGACCTGAGATTGTGGAAGCCGCACCAACTACACCCGCCAGCAACGCGAACACCACAAAGAATCCTGTGGCTGCGTTTCCCATCGGAAAATAAATTGGGGAGAAATGTGCTGGCAGCTTCAGATCAGGGCCTGCTCAGTTTTTTTTTTTTTTCAAAAGAACCCGAAATGTTAGAAAGTTGAAGAGCAACAGAACAAACTATATATGCCAAAAGCAATTTCGCGTTCTCACCGATTTCGAATCCGTGGTCGATGGCTCGGTTCATGGCCCATCCTCCAATCCCTAGAACGATCACATACATGCAGAAGTTGAGCACCAGAAGAAGAGAAGCAACTGATTTCATTTGCTCACCCGCCATTTCGCCTTTTGTAAAACTACAAAACCCGGTGAAGACAGAAGAAAGACAAATGAGGAAACTTAATATGTATGTTCTTATGTTTGGAACGAAATAATATGAAGCTACTTTATATACTAACTTGTATTGTTCTTTTCTTGTTAAGGCTGTTGGTGGTAAAAGAATTGTTTATTAGAGAGTTGTAAAGTTGATAGCTTGAAGTTCAAGGCATGTTTTATAAAACCCAAGATTCTTGGCTTTGCTATTTGTACTTGCATAAAGTATTATCCAATTTTTCAAGAGGGTTATAAAGATGTTCTTACAGATGAGAAAAGCTAGATTCTTTGGCAGTTTAATGTCTCCTTATTATTTGGTTCTTTTATCCATCCAATCGAGACATTGTACTATCCTTAAAACATTTCTCAATGATTTTGGAGAAACTACAAAACCTTTGCGTTATTACGTTTGTAATATCTAAATAGCATCTTATGGTTAGCACACAACAAATCTGAATCTTCACAAAAAAATATACTCTTTGGAAACTCTAAAAGACAAGCAACTGTTGACCATTTTGTTCTTGTGGTTGCAAGGAACATTGTAAAGAACACTTACCACTAGAGATTGACATCAGCAGAGAATTTTCAGAAAACCGGTTAAATTACAACAAACCGAATTGAACCGGACCGTGCTTTAGCCGCTCACCACCACAGAAGCTTAACCTCTTAAACCCTACAACGAGCTTCTATATAATGGCTAAACCCTAAGCTCTTAGCAGTATCCGCATAGGCTCAACAGCCTCAAATCACAATCTCTAAATTTCAATTGTTCTTTCTGAGTTTCTTGTCTATCTCCGTCTTGATTGATTGATTGATTATCGATTGCTTTCAACGAAAGTGATGATAAGGAATTGTCGCCCCAGTCTTACTTAAAACATGGTGATTGACTATTTCTGTCTGATTCTCAAAGGTTTCTTCTTTTAATCTTAGCCTTGTCCTGTAGCTAGATGTCTTTCTGTGGATCTTCTGTGTTTTGATTCGTTTGGTTTCGATGAAAGTGATGATAGAGAATTGTCGCCCCAGTCTTATTTGCGCTCATCGCGATGGGTGTAATATGGTGATTGACTACTTCTGTCTGATTCTTAAATTTCAATGATGTCATCTTTTAATGTTTCTTGTCTGATCCAATTATCGAATTGTGTTTTTTTCTTGTGTTTTGTAACGAGAAGAATGAGGATTATTATTATCCATACGTCTGCAAATCTGAAACAAAGTGTTGATTCATAAGACATGCACTACCATCTGACCTCTTTCCTAAAGATTTTTATTGCTTTTGGTTTTCTATCTATTCTTTTTTTTGTTCTTTCTCTAATGCAATCAATGATGAATAAAATCGTCCATATTTAATGATTATTCAGTGATTATTAAACACTAGATCACCATCTTTCGGCTGAGATTGCAGTTTTTTACTCTTTACTTATTGATTTGAGTTTTGTACTACTATTGATAATAAATTTAATTTTGCCTATGGTATCTGATGTCCAAACTTAAAAAATGTAGTTGGACATTTCGTTTTTCAGAGGCAGAAAGTCAAAGAACAGGCCTTTGCGACACAGCTAGTTTATCATATAAACTACTTGTTACTTTTTAATCTGTTTATATTCAAATTATCTCTGTTTTTGTCCCATATTGATCCTTAGTTTGTAAGGTGGATAGTGGGTTTGAGTAGGGAGAAGTCTTTTGTAGATCTTCTATGTTTTTGATTAGATTGGGTTTTGATGAAAGTGATGATATAGAATTGTCGCCCCAGTCTTATTTGCATCCATTGCGATGGTTGCAACATGGTGATTGACTATTTCTGTCTGATTCTCAATTTGTTTTTAATCTTTTAGTGTTGGCTTAAGATCTGTCTTATGATCATAGTATATGGATGTGATGAAATGTCATTAATGTTTTGTGACACCCAGTCTGATCTGCTTTTGCAGAGTGATTGATTTGCCATATTCTCTGATCCTTGTATTCACTTTTAGCATTGTGTTTTGCAAAGTTCTCTGTTTTTTTGTTTTAATTTGTGTTTAGAAATCGAGAGGAATGAGGATTATTATTAAACCATACGTCTGCAAATCTGAATTACAGTGTTGATTCATAGACATGCACTACCATCTGACCTCTTCCCTAAAGATTTTTATTTCTTTTGGTTTTAATATATTGTTTTTTTCTTCTTTCTCTAATGCAATCAATGATGAATAAAATCGTCCATATTTAATGATAATTCAGTGATTATTAAAACACTAGATCACCATCTTTCGGCTGAGATTGCAGTTTTTTTTAATTATTGATTTTGTTTTGTGTTATTGATTTAAATTGCCTATGGTATCTGATGTCCAAACTTAAAAAAAATGTAGTTGGACATTTCGTTTTTCAGAGGCATAAACTGAAATAACAGGCCTTTGCGACACAGCTAGCTTATCACATAAGCTACTTGTTACTTTTTACCTGTTTATATTCAATTCATCTCTGTTTTCTTTTTCGTTTCATACCGTTTGTTATTTCGGTGTATTGGTTCTTTTACAGGGTGATGAGTTGTGTTTGACTGAAGTGGATTCTTATTGATTCTTCATTACCAAGAAAAATTGATTCATAAGTTCTGTTTTTTTTTGTTTTGTTTTGATATACAGTTTTTTATTGAATACATAGTGTGGATGTGATGAAATGGCATTAATGTTTTGTGACACCCAGTCTGATCTGCTTCTGCAGAGTGATTGATTTGCCATATTTCTCTGATCCTTAATATTCACTGTTAGCATTGTGTTTTTCCCTTTGTAAAGATCTTTTGGTGGAAAGAAGAGGAATGAGGATTATATTTCCATTCGTCTGCAAATCTGAATTACAGTGTTGATTCATGGACATGCACTACCATCTGACCTCTTCCCTAAAGATTTTCTTGTTTTTCTTCCTGTTTTCAATGATAATTCATCTTTCGACTGAGATTGCAGATTATTTGGTACTTCATTCCCCTTGTTATATCACTTGGCTTTTTATTGGTTCTTGTGCAGTTCTATTGTTCTTATGAGGTGGTTTTTTAACATGGCTTTTCTTTTGGATTTGCTCACAATTGGTTTAGGATATAATCTTGTAATTTCGTGTGATGGTTTGGAGTTTATGTTGATTGTAACCATTAAAATTTCTTTCAGTTTATATTTGAGAAAATGAGATTGTAACATGTTTTTTCCCTCACTCGTTATATGCTTAAATACAACCGATTTAGAAAGATTTGGAGAAGGGAGAAAGGACGTTGGCTTATATCATGAAATCTCCCAGATCTGGACAAATTAAATAGGAAAAAAGTTATACGATGTTTACGTTAATATGGTGGAAACCATCCGATGTATTAAAATCTGTTAATAACTACACGAAGTTTATGTTAATACATGCCACATGTACGAAGTTTATGTTAATATGGTGCCAACATCACAGTCGGATTAAATTGATCTAAATTTAAGTTAATAGGGTTAATCTGTAATTTATTAAGTTTAATAAATTTAATAATTTTTTCAAAAAACTGATTTATTAAGATTAATAAACCTAATTGATTTTATTAATTAACTAAATAAACTTAATAATTTATTGAATTTAATAAATTAATTAAAATTAATAATTTACTAATTTTATAAATTTAATAAATTTGTTAAACTTATTAAAACTATTACACTTATTAAACTTAAAATTAATAAAACCAATAAATTTATATATTTTAATAAGTTATTAAGTTTATTAAGTTAAGTTTTAAAATTTTATTAAGTTCAATAAATCATCAAGTTTATTATGTTTCTAAATTTATTAATTTTAATAAATTTATGAAGTTTAATAAATTTATTATGTTAATAAATTATTAAGTTTATTATTTTATTAAGTTTAATAAATTTATTAAGTTTAATAAATTTATTAAGTTTAATAAATTTATTATGTTTAATAAATTATTAAGTTTATTATTTATTAAGTTTAATAAATTTATTAAGTTTAATAAGTTTAATAATTTTAATAAATAATTAAGTTTATTAAGATTTTTTTTAATTTGATTAAGTTTTATAAATTATTAATTTTATTATTTTTTTTAAAAAATTATGTTTATTAAAGTTATTTAATTTAATAAATTGTTAATTTTATTAATTTATTTAAGTTTAATAATTTTACTAATATGTTTAATAAGTTTAATCATTTTAATAATTAAATTTATATATTTAATTTTCATAAATTATAAAGTTTATTAATTTTATTAATAAGGATGAACTGGATATGGACAGTTCCAATAAGATTTCATTCTTGAACAAAAATCCATTTTTTTATTTATTTCATCTATTCCATGAACAGAAGAGGGGGGATACACGTTACGCCTAAGCCCGCTAACATACCCAACGTCTCTGCTGCAATATGATGAGAGGCTATTCCTCCCGGAACAAAAGGGTCAAAACCCTCCACGCCCCACGCCGGATTTACGGGTTGGACCTTTCCGGTTAGTCCATAAGGGTCGGATACCCATATTCCAGGACCAAAATCCATCTTTTTTCTGCAAATATTTTTTTGAGATTAATTTTAATTAATTTATTAAATTTAATAAATCATTAAGTTTAGGAATTTCTTAAGTTTATTAAGTTCATTAATAAAATCAATTAGATTTATTAATCTTAATAAATCAGTTTTTTGAAAAAAATTATTAAATTTATTAAACTTAATAAATTACGTATTGACTTCATTAACTTAAATTTAGATTCATTTAACCCGACTGTGATGTTGGCACCATATTAACATAAAACTTTGTCCATGTGGCATGTATTAACATAAACTTCGTGTAGTTACTGACACATTCTAATACATCGGATGGTTTCCACCATATTAGTGTAAACGTTGTGTAGCTAGGAAACTTTTTTCCAATTAAATAATGCAGGCTGGTCAATACAACATGATCTTGTAACAGATTTGTTTCTTTGTCCTATTTTCAGCTCCTCAGATAAGGTGTTTTAGCTTTAGAGCAAATGATGTTAATTAACTGGTTCAGATGTCAAACTAATAGTTCGTTGAACTATAAACGTACAATCTTTGATGCATAGAGTCAATAAAATACAACCAATTGTTGTTCTTGTTGTTTTTCTGAAGAGCAGATTAAAGAAGAGCATCTAGCACTGGATATTGATATTAACAGAGCCTGCTCTGTTTCTCCATCCATTCTTCGCTCGACCAACTTAATGAGATACTCCACAAAAACAGAATCGAATGGCAACATAATTGGTCCACCAGCAGATAGGCCGAACGCATCTTATCTGCCGTGTAAACCACGAAACAACCCTTCTCCACAGCGGTGGAGCTTCTACTACTCGATCTATGGACTGAGATTCTTCTCCTGTGAAGGGCTGCTCTTTGTTGCCATTTCTTGGCCATCTTGAGGAGCTTCATTGTGTTCATCATGGTTTTGAAGACTGATATATTTGAGAAAGAAAAGATTTGTATGAAGAGCTCTCTTAATGAAAGTTGTGAATGATGAAGTATATACCCCCAAAGACTTGTTTCATATTATATAGGAGAAGCTATTAGTTTTATGACAAGCTCCCGAGCAACCTAACCAGACACAATCACATGCTTCTGTTTCTTCTCTATGTGATCAATAGGGTCCCAGGTTGGTAATAGACTATATTTGCAAATCAACTTGTGGACTATACAACGAGAAACATGATCATGTGGGTATGAAAGCTATATGAACATTTACGTACAAGAGATGCCAAAAAATACCAAACTCATGCTTCTGGACATCTTTGTCCGTTGGCATAAGGGTTCGAGGTTGGTTTGTATATCCACCAGGCATCAGATAAATAAAATGTGAGTCACAAAAAATAATACGTCAAGCAATTTATTAGGGGACAATAAATCTTCTGGTGAGATCAAGGACAAAAAAGATGTGGTGTTATGATCAATGACCAGAGAGAAATACAAAGAGAGACATGTGCTAGTGAATTGAAGATGAAGAGCATGTAGGTCCTTAGAGAGACATCTCGTGTCTGTATTAGACTTCTTACTATTCTTGTAAAACGTCTGAGAGATTCATAGGGAAAATTGATGACAGAATGTTTCAGGGTAACTCAGTTTGAGCAAACCAAACAGGTTAAGTGTTCTTTGTTTGCAATAGAAGTTTGATTTTGATGAGAGACTCTAATAAAGAGACAAAATAATTGTTTGTATTTCTGAAATAATCTGTAGTGTAATGTATAAATGAATCTTTAAAAGAATACAGAAAATACTACACAGTAATTTTCTAACATACAAACAAATGTTCTTGTTGTTGTTGTAAAGAGCATGGTAAAGAACATCTAGCACTAGACATGGACATTAACAGAGCCCTTTCTGTATCTACATCTATTCTTCGTTCAATCAATTTGATTAGATACTCCAAGAACACCGAATCAAACGGCAAGGTGATTGGTCCACTGGTTGGGAGGCCAAATTCTTCTTCAGATATCTTTAAGATCTCTTGGAAAACAGAGTTGCTCAGATAACTTAAGGGAAAAGCAAAGCGTGCTGTATCCGCTGTGTAAACCACAAAACAACCCTTCTCGACAGCACTTGAGGTGTTAGTACTACTTGATCTCTGAAACGAGATTCTTTTCCTGCTTAAGGCTGCTCTCTGTTGCCATTTCTTGGCCATCTTCATGAGCTTCTTTGGGTTCATCATTATCTTAAGAGGATATGTTTTAGATTGGAAAGCAAAAGAGATTTGTAAGTTGTGTTTGTATAACTCTCTGAATGCAAGTTATAGTTGGTGAGAGATCCTATGCTTGTTGGATTATATATAAGGAGAAACTAAACAAGACAGACCACATGCTTGTGTCTTTGTTGTATGTGATCATAATGTGACCAATCCTGATTGCTCAACAACTTGTGGATTTTAACATCTACTGAGAAGACATGACCATGTGGTGTGAATCTTATACAATAGTATTATAACAATTAATTAGACAACAAAATCTTTTCGTGAATTAGAGACAACAGAATCTGGTTTGAATTTAATGATCAGATATAGTCATGTAGAGATACTTGGAAACACATGTGCTGATGAACTAAAGATGAAGAGCATTTTTCTTATAAGAAATATCAAGTTCAAATCATACAAAAGGCATGCTCTTGTTTGAGTGACATGTCTTTCAAGCATCAAAGTAGATATATATGTCTTCAAAGGACTAGCAACATTGGTTTCAGTTAAATGACTCAAAGAATATTGTTCTCTAGACCTTAGGATGAAATTGTGACAACGAATGATATTGAGGTTAATCTAGATGAGACAGTCTAAATGAGAGACAAAACTAGTAGTTATTTTAGAAAAATATGTATATTTAATAAATTAGAATCTAATCATCTGAAATACATGTAACATGTTGAGGTGTATTATTATGTTCTTGTTGTGAATGTGGGTAACATTTTATATTAGTAGAAGCTACTTGCGGTTAGATAAACATAGATCAACTGAACTAGACAGAAAACATGATCTTCTCTTCGGTTATGTAATCCTAACTGCTCATCAGTTTGTGAATTAAAGCCTCTCCTGAAAAGACATGACCATGTGGATGTGGTTATGAATCTAATATTAATAATTTATAGATCAAAGACATCTTCAAGTGGATTAAATATGTAGGCCCTTTGACGTTCTAAGAGAAGTTGTTCATTCCCCTAGAACGCAACAAAGGCTGTTGAAAACTTATCATGGAGAGATTTACACTTGCAAGAAAAAACTGTTCTGGAAAATTTGTAGACTGTAATTTACGCTGGTTGAGTAGTCTCTTCTTGTTCTGACAAGCGTTTTGTATCTTCTTGGGATAGATTAACTATGCTCAGACTGTAAGAACATCGAAAAAATATTTCATCTCCTTGTGACTGACTGTACATAGATTCATTTGGACATTCCATGAACTGCAGTGAAATCTCCTTTTAGCAGCAACACCATTTTTCAGTAAGATAGCTTGAAGATTTTAGAGAGATTTTTACAAAAACTGATTTGAAAGGAAGATAACATCTTGTTCAGAATGGAACTTCATTTTGAATTTTTATGCGAATATATTAAAAGAGAGAAAAAAAATAGTTTGTATTTCTGAGTATTTAATCCACTATACACTACTCTAATGTCTAAAGTCTAAACTCTAGAATACAAGCAACTCTTGATTAGTAATACACTGTTGTTCTTGTTGTTGCAAAGAACAATGTAAAGAGCATCTAGTACTAGAGACTGACATTAACAAAGCCTTCAATGTATCTCCATCCATTTGTGGTCTGATCAATTTGATGATATACACCAAGAAAACCGAATCAAATGGTAAGGTGATTGGTCCACCAGCTTGGAGGCCAAACTCTTCCTCGGAGATCTTCAAGAGCTCTTGGAAAAACTGAGTTGCTTAGGAAACTTATTGGAAAAGTAAAGCGTTCTTTAATTATCCAGTGTGTAAACCACAAAACAACCCTTCTCTGCAGCAGGTGCGCTAGTAGTAATACTTGATCTCTGAAATGAGATTTTTTTTTCCTGTGGAGGGCTTCTCTCTGTTGCCATTTCTTGGCCATCTTGAGTAGCTTCTTAGTGTTCATCATTCTTTTTAGGGAAAATATTTTACTAGATCAAAAAAAGAGAAAGCAATTTGGAAATTGTGTTTTATAAACTCTTTGAATGCAAGTTATAGTTGTTGAGGAATCCCATAGGCTTATTCATATATATATATATATATACACAAAGAGAAGGTACAAGAGTTTAGATAAACTTAGAGCAACCAAACCAAACATGACACATGTTTCTTTCTTTGTTGTATGTGATCATAATTCATAAAGGGTCCCAAATTAGTAAATGATCAGTCATATATTGCTTATCAACTTGTGGATAAAAGCATCTGCTGAAAAGACATGACCATGTGGTTTGTGCGTATGAATCTGAATCAAAATTTTAGATACAAATACATGTAGAGCTTGTAGGCCTTTTGTTCTTCTCGGGGAAGTTAATACCATAAACCTGAAAATTTTCAGTGGTTATGGTTAATTCTTAGGGTCCTTCTATTGTTAATTCTGTCAGAATAATTTTCTTTCGGTTTCAAATGCCAGTTAGCCTGCAAATGATTGCTGACCACTATGCTCTTGTTTGTTGTGATTAATCTGGAACTTTTTAATTGGGTGTCTTAAATGAGTCTAAACTACAAATAATTGCTGACCACTATGCTCTTGTTTTCACAAGCATTGCAAAGCTCATCTCACTTGTGTGGGGATGATCCTTGTATGTCTCTAAGAAGACTTGCACCTAAGAATAGTTAAGTCAGAGATGAATCCAATTCAACTCTTATATACTCATCGTCAATCAGTGCTCCAGTTAAATAATAGTAGTAGATTAAGATACGTATATGTACATTTGTAACTTTACAAAACAGGTATATGTCTCAAAGTCTCGTCTGAAAATACAACTGCTTCGGACAGACTGTTGTTCCCCAACTATAGCCATTCATCAATCACTCCATAATTCATGTATAATAAAGATAAGTCACAAGCCAACGGGGAAGAAGAAGAAGAAGAAGAAGAAACATACAACAAACACTGCAAACTGAAATTAGATATACGTCTGACTGAGCATTCCTCTCGACTTCCAAATAGCATTAGAACACGTCAGGATGAAACCGTCCCGGGATTGACCCGTTGTTCTGCTGCGCTTGTTTCAGATGAAGCGTGAGAGCATAGTTATTGACCTCAAGAGTCCTCAGCTGCTCCTGGTACTGAGTGACCATCTGCCTCAGATGCTGCAGCTCCTGGCTCTGATCTTCGCTCTCTCTCTGCCGCTTCTGCTGCGTCACCACCGCTCGTTTCAGTAAACTGTTCTCCTGGACGATAGCTTCCAACTGCTGCCTCAGCATCGAGTTCTCCTGCTGGAGACTACTGCTCTGCGCCGCCGCCGCTGCGTCGGCACCACCAGCACGTGCCTTGATTGACTTCTCCAAAGCTTCTAACGCTCTCGCAGCACGGTCTTTCGCGTCTTTCATGTCTGAAGCATTCATCATCTCCCTGACGAAGAGGTCAACCCACTCAGCGCCATCCATGTTCAAGACTTCCTCCTTCCCTTGCTGCTGCTGCTGAGGAGCTTCAACTTTTGCTTCCTCCTGGATAGATGATTCTGAGTTCTTATTGGTTGATTCTAAACGAAGCTGATTCAAACATCTAATAGCAGAATCGATATCATCTCCACATTCCTCAATTGCCCTCTCAAGAATCTAAACTCATACACACAAAATAAAAAAAAAGAAAGTTTAAAACTTTCGATTATAAAAGGAAAGTTTAAATCTTGCAAACCCGAAAAGGAAAGTTTGAAACTTTAGCTTTACCTGATGATCCATATCGGGGAAAATCGCGGCGAGGTGATTGAGGAGGAGCGAGGAGGAGGAGGGAGGAGGAGGGAAACGAGGGGGAGAAGAGGAAGAAAAGCAACGGAGTTTCTTGGAGACGGGAGGCGAGGAAGAAGAAGAAGAAGAAGAAGCGGCGGACAAATCCTCGAACAGAGATCTCTTGCTACCGCAAACAATCGCAGACATGTTATCTGCTTCCACCACCTTCTTTCTTTTTTTCTTTCTTTCTTTCTTAGCTTCTTCCTTCTTTCAGATCTCAACCTTTCCTTTTTGTTTGGTTTTTTTTTTTTCCTTTTTTCCTTTTTTCCTCTTTTCTCGATCTAATCCATCTCTGATCTGTTTCTGTCGGAAACTAAACAATAAAGTCAAACCCTTTGGTTCTTCTTTCGCATCTAAATCGATCCAACGACCCCCGACAAAGGATTCAATATGGGCCGCCTATTGGGCTAACACGGAAAATAGAAAATGGGCGTATTGGCCTTGACAGTTTTTCTACCTGAGCTTAGCTGATGTATTGCAGTGTTTTTCTTTGTTGTTATGAGAAGATGATGACAGAGAGTTACTTTTTTTTTTAATGACAGAGAGTTACTTCTTACAAGAAAGCAAGAACTGACGTGAGGTAGCAGTTCTGTTCAGGAGAAATGATCAAACATTTGGAGCAACATTAAGTATCTTTATTATGGTAGCTAAAACTTATTTATTTTTACTCATTTCTATTTAACTAGATGAATTTTACCTATGCTAAAAATGGATCAATTCGTAAACCTCGGATGATTTTTTATTTTTTTACCGATTTTCTTTGGTAATTTTTCTTTTCTAATTCTGTGTAATGTATTTGGAACAATAAAATCCAGTCATTGTTTTTCTTTGTTCTTTCTATTAGAAGTGTTTCAGAAATGAATGCAATCGAGTAAAAAATAAACTATCAGAATACTAACTGATGCTTTTTCAGCCAGATTTAATTAGTTGAAATAGTGATGGTTTTTTCTTGTTCATAGATGGCACTCTTCCCTTTTTTTATTTAGATTTACGATTTACTCCGAGTAACAATAAACATACTACTAAAATACAAACTGATATTTTTTTCGTCGGCATTCAGTTGAAATAGTGATGATTTTTCTTGGCCCTGAAGTCGCGATTATTATTTTGTTTCAGAATGGCTTCTTCCTTTTTTCTTATATATAAACACGAGACTTCTAAAAAAGTGGATTATTCTCTACTAGAATAGGCCCGCCCTACGGGCGGGATATACATATACTTATTATTTATGTTTCTATTTTGTATGATTTTATGGTTTTATGTTTTAGGTTTATATTTGCAAGAAATATGTATAATAATAATTTTTTAAAAAAAAAAAAAATTAAGTGATGAGGGATATTATATTAATTTTAATTAACGTTGATGTTCGTTTATTTTTCTAACTTGTTTATGTTTTTATTTGTTATCAAGTATATTTTGTGATACTATTTCAGCTATTATTTTTATTTTTTGTTATGTTTTTATAATGAAAACACATTTTTATATCATCTTCACATATGTCCAACTAAAATTCTTTATTTTTTTATTAGTCTTGTTACAAATTATAAGTTTACATTAGCATGACACGATTTTCATGATTAAAATGGTATACATTTTCTTAAATGTTTGCTCAACTTTTATATATAGTAAATAGATTTGAGTTTTTATTGTTGTGGTAAGGTTTAATACTCAAAACATTCATTATTTCATATTTTGTATATATCAAATGTACATGTATTTTTTATTTATTTTACATATTTTTAAAAATTCAATAATTAAATAATTGAACATGAATATATAATTCACTATATTAGGAAATTATTTGTTTAAAAAAGAGAATCAAAACAACGCCTTCCAGTTCAAAACAAAGCATTGAAGATGACATCGTGGGGAAGTGAATCTCTGGGATTAAACACAAAGCCTTTACTCCGACCGTTTCAGATCATGGGAAGAAACACAAACGGTATGGAGTCGCCGTCGCACGAAGTGGAAGAGATAGCCTTCATTTGTTCTCTATAGGACTGGACACAGCTTCAACTTTCACAGTCCAATCCCAAACAAACAAACGAAGCCCATTATACACAGATTAAATGAAACGCAGAGTATTAGTTATCTGGACACGTGGCAGCTCCAGGATAGAGGAATTGATGACGTGGCCGCCTATGTGGACACCCCAGGAGGGATGAAAAGCTTCTTTTATATATAAAGACTAGGGCCGGCCCGCCCTACGGGCGGGATGTAAATTTAAAAATTATTTAAATTGTTAGAGTAAATATATAAATTTTAAAAAATTATTTTAAATATACATATTAGTTAAATTTTGTACATGTATTTTCTATTTAAAAACAAAACAAACCATTTGTTCTTAAAATTTGTTGTGTTTTTTATTAGGGTGGAATTACATCATTTCTTATCATTTTCTGGAGTTGAATGAATTTAAAGAAACTCATGAAGAAACTAACGAACTTGTAATTTTGGATTAGGTAAATATATATGAGAAAACTTTATTAGTAGTAATGTTAGTTATTAGTGACGTTAACCGAACAATGATACTAAAGTATTGTGTTTTGACATGTTGGATAGATTTAATTTGATATAAACCAAACAACGATGCACTACAAAATACAAATGACTACAAAATCATAGGAAAATATATTTGCCTTGAAATTTAATACATTATATATATATATATATATTATATATATATATATATATCAAAATAAATCATACGAAGAAATGTATCTGTATATATATATACATCTTTCGCATGTCTTCAAATTTGGTGGCTTGATCCATCTCTACCATCGTCTTCCGGTTGATGACTTTCGAACTGATATTGTTCTGTCTCCTGGAGTTTGAAGATTTGTTCTTTCATTTGCTTGGGCTATTTATCATAGAAGGAATCGCAAACCGGAGGTTCTAGCCATGGAAGGTGTCCTCGCTTTGCCTTGTTCAAAGGAGCTCTGTCAAATCATCATGCATTATTGTTCTTTTGCGAAGGTTTCTTTTGGGTTGTCCCTCACTTCTTCTAGTATAGAGTCGTTTAATGTTGTTGGTTTGTTCGTTCTATTTCTCAACTGTCTCCTATTTATGGGCTTTCGTCTCCGAGAACCCTTGTGTTGGTTCGTCGGCTCCTGTGTTGGGATTTGTGAAATCGCCAGTCAATGTAATCGCTTTGGTTAATACAATCTTCTGTTAGTGTGAAAAAAAAATATATATACATCTTTTCTAATCATTTAAGCATAGAGTATCAATCAAAGTAGAGAATTATTACACTCTGGTGAACACAACACTTTCAACAGAACACGTGTGGCTACTTTCCTTCTTTAATCCACTGAATAACCTGCAAACATGGTAAATAAAGATAATGCCTCTAAACAAAAAGGACTGAGAGAATGGGAGAGAGAAGAGTGCAACATACGGCTAACCAAATGACATTGGCGGAAATGGGTGCTTGACAATGCTTTTTCGTGTTTTCTCATGAACTAAACAGAACCGTAACATGTATATTGTTCAGTATTCCTCTGTGTAAGACTGAGACCTTCAATTCACATAAACAAAGAAACATAAATGATTGTGGTTAATGTTGCTCAGAAGAGTAAATCTAATAATACCTTTAACTCTGACATGCTAATGTCACATCCCCGTGTAGCTATTAGCCCAGCCAAACAAAAAAAATTGTTTTTGGTTCATTTCGACAACTAAAAAAATAGCTTTCGATTCGATTCACTAATCGGTTATACCAAATAGTATCAATCTTAAATTTAATTCCAACCGAATTAGCCAAACTAACTAAAATTCTAAAGGAAATAACCAAAACTAACTAAAATTCCCAAATTTTATTCAATTAAACTGAAAACTTAAACAAAGTAACCGTAAGACCAAAACTTTTTGGTTGAAAAATTTAAAACCTAACTAACCAGAAATTGAATCGAACCAAGTTTGGTTTGGTTCACTTCGACAAAGTTTCTACCGAACCAAACTAACCAAACTGAAAAAGCCGAACCCGCATGCTTTATTGCAACCACTCAAAATTACAAAACTTAACTGATTGTAGACTATAGTTTCTAATATAATCGTTTTAATAGTGTGCAGACCTCATAGTGTGTTACCTTATCTGTACCCAAGTTTTGAGTTGAAATTCTTGTCAAATTACAAAGTGTTGTACAATATCCATATATAAATTGAATTGACTATATCATTGCATTTTTTTATTTTGATATTAAGTAGTGGTCATATTTTCATTTTATTTGTGGCTAGTGCGGACCCTAAATACAAATCATGAGTCTCTAGAATCTAATGCTAGAACAACTAAAACAAAGCATTTTGAAGCAATAAAAGTTACCGTTCCAAAACCTAACACATGACATTTTATCTTCTAGTGTTTTATTTTTAAGTCAATATATGCTAATTTCCTCAGAAAAATCACATGTAAAAAAACGTTATTCGATAAAGAGGCTAAACCACACTCGGAATTGATTATAAGCATCAACGAAAATCAAATTTAAAAAATATTAAGCAGTCTGTTCTTTTCTTTAGAAAGCCCTTTTTCTACCCCTTCCTCTGCTTTAACACTGACATAAAATTTTAAAATGTTCTTCGATAAAAAAGTCTTTGTATCTATAACATTCTTCACTTCTCCTTCTCCATTCAAACTCCAATGACGAATCAACTAAACCGGCTTTGGATCCTCCAAATCCAAGTCTCCTTCATCTTCCTCCTTGCCCATGTCTCTCTATCTTCTTCCTCCGACCAACTTTCAAAGCAATGATCCAAGACCGATCCAAACAGCATTCTCTCAACTTGGACCCCTAAAAATGCCCATGTCAATTCTCCGGCGTCACTTGTCTCGCTGAAAGAGTCTCCGAGACTAACCTCTCCGGTAGTGGTCTCTCCGGAAACGTTTCTTTCGACGCTTTCACCTCTCTTATAATGCTCTCTCTGTTCTTAATCTCTCTGAGAACATTCTTCGTTTTGAACTCAACCTCTCCTCTTCTCCTTCCCTTGAGCTTAACCAACCTTGAACTCTCCTCATCCGGTTTAATCGGAATCCTTCCTGAAAACTTCTTCTCCAAATACTCAAACCTTATTCAATCACCCTCTCTTACAACAATTTCACCGGAACCAAGAAACTCCAAACCCTTGATCTTTCTTACAACAACATAACTGGTTCAATCTCCGGTTTAACAATCCCTCTCTCCTCTTGCGTCTCCTGGTCGTCTCTCGACCTCTCTAGGAACAGTATCTCCGGTTTCGTCCATGTGTCTCTTACCAACTGCACAAACCTCAAAAGCTTGAACCTTTCTCACAACAACTTCGACGGCAGATTCCAAAGTACCTTGGCGAGCTAAAAAGCTTACAAAGTTTGGATCTTTCTCATAACCGACTCACCGGTTGGATCCCCCGAAGATCGGAGAGGCTTGCGGGTCGTTATAAAATCGCGGATTTCTTACAACGTCACCGGTGTGATCCCTGATTCCTTGTCTGCGTGTTCTTGGATACAGACACTTGACCTCCCAAACAACAACATCTCCAGTCCGTTCCCCGACAAGATCCTCCGAAGCTTCTGATCTCTTCAAATCTTACTTCTCAGCAAAAAATCATATCCGGTGAGTTTCCGACAACGCTCTCCTGTTGTAAGAGCCCAAGAATCGTTGACTTCAGCTTGAACCGATTCTCCGGCGTGATTCCGCCGGACTTATGTCCTGGAGAAGGTTTGTTAGAGGAGCTGAGAATCACTGATAATCTCGTCACCGGAGAGATTCCTACGACGATATCTTAATGCTCTGAGCTTTGAACGATTGATCTAAATCTCAACTATCTCAACGGAACGATGCCACCTGAGGTTACCGGTAACCTCCAGAAACTCAAGCAGTTCATCGCGTGGTACAACAACCTCGCCGGAACAATCCCACGGGAGAAGATTATCGAGGAGAAGATGAGTAGAAAGGAAGAGATCTCATACCTTTTTATAGTGGAACATCACCGACTCTCACAGCCATGAGTGAAATTATGAGATTCAAGACAGAACATTTACTTAGACCGTTATGGTGAGAAAATAATCTGAATCGGCAGGGATCGCACCTGAGGTAGGAGTTACGCGACATAGGTTTCATCGCTAGCATATTAACAGGAAGATGAGATATCAGGCCGTGATGGTGTAAAACAGAAAAGGCCCAGTCAAACATCACGTAGAGAAAGCCCATTAAACAGGCGAGTTAATGAAACGATGCGCGCCTGACGTGTCGGCTGGAGGATGCTCGACTTTCCATGCTGGATCTGATGTGGAGGGCCCTGGAGAGAGGTAACATTTTTTTATATAAATAGATTTTACCGTTATGCAACAACATTATATCATCTACATCCTTTTTGAATGTTCATCTTGATGAAGTTGCAAGCAAGTTTTCTAAATGAGGAAGGGAATGAGGGCTCTTCTGTACTCATTGTTGATGATGGTTTTAAGTTTTAACAAGCTGTTTTGCAAAGAATAAAAAATGACTTGATGTCGTCTGATTCCTTCAACCTTTATATTGATGTTGGCCCAAAAATAATTTCCATATGATTACAAGATCTTCTTTGAGATAGTGAAATATGAGTCAAGCCCTTCTTATACAAGATCCATCTATTTAAGTTTTTATTCATTAATGTATTTTCATCAAGAAATTATCGTAATGTATATTTGGGAGATGAAGCGTATAATTATTCTGGTTTATCATTGGAGATGATAAAAAAAAATGATAAAAAGCTGGAGATGCAATTTTGTGGTGGCTATGATTTAAAATTCAAAAATTTCATTCCATCACTGACCTAAGAACATTAATACCCAAGACTATGACTCTATCAATTATATTTTCTATATTATTTTGGTTTACAATTTAGTTGTAATAGTTTTTTTGTTTGTAATGTTTGATATTATTTTGTAATATAAAACTTTAAATGTAAAATTTAGAATTAGAATATTTAATTTCAGTTATTAATAATTTATTTTGGTTATTTTACAAAATGTCGATAAGTATATGGGATTTTGGCTATTTTGATTAGTTTTGGTTATTTTGTTAAGAAAAAGGAAAACTTCGTTGTTTGTGACAAGAAGGTGACCAAGGCTATTGAGAATACTGGTCCCATCATTCTACTGCTCGCTGCAAATGATGGTATAAACCAGTGTGTGTAAATGTAAAATTTAAATGTAAAACTTAGAATTAAAATATTTAGTCTCAGTTATTAATAGTTTATTTTGATTATTTTACAAAATGTCAGATAAGTATGTAGAATTTTGGCTAAATTTTAATGGAGTTCGGTACCAATTTTTTTTTGAATATCTTATTAAGTCTAAATGTTTAGGATTCAAAAGACTTGGATCTGGAAAAAAACTCATAAAACATGAATATTTATGCCTGAATCTGAAACGAACTCTTTAACAAAGGTAAAAGAATTATTCTCATTTTATTTTATTTTGTTGTTTATTTGCTAATGGTTGCTATGCAAAAGTCTTCATCAAAGCATATTCTATGATTGTAAAATTCTCTCTTCAAACACACATAAAAATATATTATGAACTTCAAAAAAAATTTGCCCAAAAATTGATTAATTTTATATGCAACAACTCAAACATAAATGGAAAACATAAAGACAATCCTAATTACAAAAGAAAATTCTAAAATTGTTTCATGAATAAAAAAAAATTAGTGGCATAAAATGATTAATGAGAGCCAATAACTCTTATAAGTATTTGGTTACATATGTATTTTTAGTAGCCTGGATAATTACATAGTGATTCAAATAAAAAATAATTATCTAGAAAATAACACAACAAATATCATTTAGTATATACATTATAAAATTCATTTACAACTGAAAACATTATATTTTTATCACTATACCAGAAAACTATTTTTAATAAAGCAAACTAAATAATCACTTATAATATCATTAACATACTTACACAAGATTGTTTTTACCAAATATTCAGTGAATAAAAATGTTTTATGCAGCTGCAAATCTAACATGAATAATAAAATTTTCTTAACATGTTTACCAAAAAAGTTGTTATGACAAAAAAAACATTTAACGGAACCAAATGAACAATAGCGATTAAAGTTAAACCATCAATTGTGGAACATATAAACTCCACGCTGACTCAATCTCTCACTCTTTGCCTTCTCATCTGGCTTTTTTTATAGTAGGCGTTAATTTCGTTTCCCCAATTATAGAGTACACACGCAGCACCAAATGCAATAGTACCAAATTGTCTCGCAGATCCTCCTTTTGGCGGCTCAGTGATGATATTTTCCCCAGTTAATATGTTATGCAGTTTCCTCCTTGCGTTGCGGAAAGATTCTGAAGATCTTTTGAAGAACTGCACTATATCCTGGATGATAGCAAAAGATCGATGACAGTTGGAAATGCAAGTAACCTTCAAAATCTTAGTTATAGCCTTTAAGAAGGGGAACCAGTAAAAGTTTTTGAATCTCTGAAACTCACGTATGATCAATATGGACTAAAACGTAAACAAACAAAAATAGGCCCAATGGGTTTTTATCAGTATTTTCCTCGGTAACGGTTACGTTTTCAACAAGCTAAATCTATTATATTAAAACAGAAGTCATGATTTCTAATTCATGTGTGATTTTTTTAAAAATGGACTACTTACTAGACTTGGTCACACTGCATTTTTATTTATTATTAATCTTTATATTAAATAATATCATTTAATATCTTCATTTTTATTTAAGATAAAAATAAATATTAATTTAAAAAATTCTAACAAAATCTTTGAAGAATCTTTTCAGAATCCTTTTAAAATTTATTTTCGAAAATTGATTAATTTAAATTTTAGTTGTCATAAAATATAATCAGAAATTTAAATTTAATTTAGTTTTGATTTATAAACAAAAAATAAAATTATATAAAATATTGTAATGATAATAATAGCCACTTAAAATGATTAATTTTCAAAAATAAATTTTACAAAGATTTTAAAAAGATTTTGTTGGAAAGCAAAACCATTTCTGGTTAATTATATAACATGTATAAAAAATTAACTTATCTTAAAAATTTATATATACAATGATCTATTATATAAACTGAATAAACAAAACAAATTACTAAAATAAATCTAGCACTTTGAATTACGGGTCAGGATTATAGTAAATTAAATACAAAATAATTCTGAAGTATGCTATTTCTAACATTTTAATTAAAGTTACTATATTGAACTAAATATGATAAAATTATTTTAAATTGATAAGTTAGTATATTTTATTTTCATAAATATAAATCTTTATTCTAAAAATATAATATGTTGGTAGAATGGTTTAACATTAATAAACTATATAATACATGTATAAAAAGTTAACTTTTCTTAAACTTTTATATACACAATAATTTATTATATAAACTGAATAAACAAAACAAATTTCTCAAGGTAATCTAGCACTTTGAATTACGGATCGGGATCATAATAAATTAAATATAAAATACATACATAATAAAAAGCAATATAAATATATATATATATATATATAGGGGCGGATCCAGAAAATAATTCAACATGTGGCACACCGTATAATATTATATATATTTTTTTTTTGAGCAAAGTATATATATATGTTATATTAATTTTTAAAATATACTCTTTCTGTTTTAACTGTAGATAGTTTTAGGAAAAAAAACAGTTTGTTTCGTAATATAAGTAGTGCACATATTTCAATGCATTTTTTTATTTATTGGATATTGGGTGACCTTTTATAATGTTAAGTTCTTTTATGATTGGTTGAATCAATTGATTAAATAATAACTTTTTAAAAATAGCAAATTTTTAAATATTCATGCTTTTAAGCAAAACTACTTACAATTAGAAACATATGGAGTATGATTAATTAGAGAGTACGTAGTACATTTTTAAAAATTAATTCACACTAAAAAAGTAAGCAATTCTAAAACTTTCTATAGTTATATCTCTATAATGTTATAAAAAAACAATTTACACAGCAACTTCATTTAAAAAAAAATCATTTTAGTTAAATAAAGTATATTTTTTTTGTTTCCAAAACTAACATTGAGGAAAAGAAAAGAAAATTTATAACAAAAAACAATGTTAGGTGACGAACATAGGGAAAAAAAAGAAGAAACACACAAGCTCTTTCAAAGCTTAGAAGTTAGATGGGGTGGGGCACAGTTGAGATTTTAAAGCCAAAATGCCATTACGGTTGCATCAGTAATCGAGTTTGCACAAGGAGATTTTACAAGTAGCATGTGGCCTGTGCCACACCCTCCTTACAGTTGGATCCGCATCTATATGTATATGATCATTTGAAATAGTTAGTTAATTAACAGCATAAAAACTATAAAATTATTGTAGTTGAAATAGTGATTCAAACATTTAAATGTATGAATAACCTTAAAAATATATACTAATTAAATAAACCAAATAATATATATAAACATGAAAATAAATACTCTTCACGATTGTGCGGATCAAAATCTAGTATTTCCTTAAAGTCTTTTATAGCTGCTCTTTGTCGGTGTCCGATGCTGGTTTTTGGTAAGAAAACAATCGGTAAGAAGGAGATTTCTCACTGATTTTGACCAAAAAAACGGAGTAATTATTAACTTCATTTTTATAATTATTAAAAAAATGGTGGAAACAACGAGATCCAAAAGTCTGGTATTTTAAGGTCGTGATCCACTAGTAGAAGAGCTGTGGAGAGTGATAAAGTACCATGATTTACCATTTTGCTTCACACCACTTACTCTGACATATAAAAAAATAATAAGCAAATCTAGTGGATCATTGTACCATACACTCCCGATCTGGGAATCTCTCTTCTAACTCTCTCTCTCTGCTCATAAAGTTGCAATCTTGGGGGGGTTGATCTGAGGCAGCAAACCTCTTTCTCTGGTAATCTTTGCTTGAATTGAAACAAAGCAAGCTTCTGTCTCTCTCTAGCTTTCTTTAAATGCAAGATTCTGAATTGTTTTTAGTTTTGAAGTATTGTCACTTGGGTTTTTGGGCTATTCTTTGATCTGTTCGTTTAAGTTATATAATATCGAGCTTACTGTGTAGATTTAGATCTGCAGTGATGTGCTCTCTGCTCTGTGTTGTAGTCACTATAAGCTAACGAGTTATGTTTTTTGAAGGTGCATGTGAGTAGTGATTGTGCCGTGGGGGTTTAGGGAAGATGGCAATGGGGAAATATTCTCGTGTAGACGGGAAGAAGTCATCATCGAGCTATGGCTTAACCATTACCATAGTTTTGATCGTTTCTCTCTCTATGGTTGGAGCTTGGATGTTCATGTCTTCATGGTCTGCCCCAACTGAGACTCTTCACTTCTCTTCAAGCCAGACTACTACAAAAGATGTCGAAACTACTACTATTAGTAAGACTGAATTCACAGATGAAGAAACTGAGGTTGTGACAGAGAGCAACGAAGAGAAAACTGAGGAAAGAAAAGAGTTTGATGACAAAAATGGTGAGAAAGACACAGAGTCAGAAAGTGAGAAAGACAAGACACAACCGGAAGAGAACAAAATGGAAGAGAATGCTGGTGAGTCTGAAGACAACACCGAGAAGAGCAAGGCTGAGATAACGAAGGAGTCCAGCACTGGAAGTGGGGCTTGGTCTACTCAACTAGTCGAATCGCAGAACGAGAAGAAATCACAAGTGTCCTCCTCCTCTTACTCCTCCTCCTTCTCCTCCATCAAATGGAAACTCTGCAACGTCACAGCTGGACCAGACTACATCCCTTGCCTCGACAACTTACAAGCCATCAGAAAGCTTCACTCCACAAAGCATTACGAACACCGTGAGAGGCATTGTCCCGAGGAAGCTCCACGCTGCCTTGTCCCTCTTCCCGAAGGGTACAAACGTTCCATCAAGTGGCCTAAGAGCAGAGAAAAGATCTGGTACAACAACATTCCTCACACCAAGCTTGCACAAGTCAAAGGACATCAGAACTGGGTGAAGATGAGTGGCGAATACTTAACGTTCCCTGGTGGTGGTACTCAGTTCAAGAACGGTGCTCTTCACTATATCGATTTCCTCCAAGAGGTACTTACAACTTAATTATTAATTTTGATCTTTTCACACAACTTTCTCATTGACTCTATTGATATGTGTGTATTTGCAGTCGTATCCTGATATTGCTTGGGGAAACAGAACGCGTGTGATACTGGACGTTGGGTGTGGAGTTGCCAGCTTCGGTGGATATCTTTTCGACAGAGACGTGCTTGCTTTGTCGTTTGCACCTAAAGATGAACACGAGGCGCAGGTGCAGTTTGCTTTGGAACGTGGTATCCCTGCAATGTCAAATGTTATGGGGACCAAGAGATTGCCTTTCCCAGGATCTGTTTTCGACCTTATCCATTGTGCTCGCTGTAGAGTCCCTTGGCATATCGAAGGTAAACCCATTTTTTTTTAAGTGTAATTTAGTATCTTTTGTTTCGTTTGATAATCTTTTTGTTTTATGTTTGTATGGAACTGAAGGTGGTAAACTACTTTTAGAACTGAACCGTGCGTTGAGGCCTGGTGGGTTCTTTGTCTGGTCGGCGACTCCGGTTTACAGGAAGACAGAAGAAGACGTTGGCATATGGAAAGGTTTTTGGAAGTTTTTTTGTTTCACTTTTGTTTTGGTTCTTAAACTATAACTTGTGAGATGCTTTGTTTATGTTTTTTTTTTGTAGCTATGTCGAAGTTAACAAAGGCGATATGCTGGAAGCTGATGACGATTAAGAAAGATGAGCTGAATGAAGTTGGTGCTGCTATTTACCAAAAGCCAATGACTAATGAATGCTATAACAAAAGATCTCAAGACGAGCCACCTCTATGCAAAGACTCTGATGATCAAAATGCCGCTTGGTATATTCCATTTTCTCACAATCAGTTTAGTAATGCAATGGAACCACTCTGTTGCTAAAGTATGCGTTGGTTTGATTGATGTGCAGGAATGTTCCACTCGAGGCGTGTATGCATAAGGTGACAGAAGATTCGTCAAAACGTGGAGCAGTTTGGCCTGAAAAGTGGCCGGAGAGAGTAGAGACTGCTCCTCAGTGGCTGGGAGAATCTCAGGAAGGTGTATATGGTAAACCTGCGAATGAAGATTTCACAGCGGATCATGAACGTTGGAAGAGTATTGTTTCGAAGTCATACTTAAACGGTATGGGAATCGATTGGTCTTATGTGAGGAATGTGATGGACATGAGAGCAGTTTATGGAGGGTAAGTAAGCAAGCAACAGTTTTGTTCATTTTTAACACAAACATTTGGCTCTGTTTTATTCGTTTTCTAACACTATCTCTTTTGTGGGTTTCAGTTTTGCTGCTGCGTTAAAGGATCTGAAACTGTGGGTGATGAATGTAGTTCCTATCGACTCAGCTGATACGCTACCTATTATATACGAGCGTGGTTTGTTTGGAATCTACCATGATTGGTGTGAATCATTCAGCACTTACCCCCGAACTTACGATCTTCTTCATGCTGATCATCTTTTCTCTACATTAAAGAAGAGGTATATCTATATATACTAATATACATGCACATATATACGCATCATCGCCTTTGCCTTTCTTGATTTTGCAAAATTATGATTACTATGGATGAACAAAACCCTTTAGGTGCAGCTTGGTTTCGGTAATGGCTGAAGTGGACCGGATACTTAGACCACAAGGAACTTTTATAGTAAGAGATGACAGTAAAACAATAGGAGAAATTGAGAAGATGGTGAAATCTATGAAATGGGATGTAACAGTGACACATTCGAAAGATGGAGAAGGATTGCTCTCGGTTCAGAAGTCATGGTGGCGTCCTACGGAGGTGAAGACCATTACATCTGCAATAGCCTGAGGTCAAGGAAACAATGAAGATAGTATGGGTTAATGTTTTGTTGTATGGTTAAGTTGTTTCTTCTGTGAGCACATTGATTGTTTTTACTTGTATTAGACTATTAGTCCAATATTTGTATACTAGACAATTGTCTCAAAAGTGTAAACTTATAAGTATTTTAGCTGTGACCTGTTAGTCTGTTACACTTTACTTTCCTCTGATTTATATTGATTTTGTTCTCAGATCCCTTATTCTCCAGTCCTGTGATCATTTATCCTCAGATAATTAGGGGGTGTTATTGGTTTAAGATTTTAAAATAGTTTTGATTATTTTAGAAAATAAAGAGTTTAATAGAATTAAAAGGAATTTCTAGATTCTTAAAAATCTTGTGGAAGAATTTTATAGATTATAACAGAGTTCAAAGCTAAAGATAAATATAAACTTTTGTAGAGTTTATCTCTAAAGTATTGAATAATTTATATCTGTTGCATTTGTTATTATCCCTTCAAAACGTAGAATTGCCGACTATTCAAGCTCTATAAATTATCTCCAAATTCAAGACGACTTATGATCAATAGCTCTATAAATGAAGCATAGGATATATCTTCTTCTTTCATAAACTACAGTTTCGTCTGTTCATGTCTTTTTGAGCGTTGTTAGTTTTGACAGTGTTTTACAACATTGAACTTCTGAATCTCTTAGGTGACTTTTGAGATATTTCTGTCTCATGCGTGTTATTGCTTTGGCCTAGTTTATTTTTCATTATCTGAAGATTCTGTAAGGCTTATTAGTGTTAAAATAATTTACCACTTGACTGAGTTTGATATTATTTATATTGGTGTTGTTACTCGTTTCTTTGTCTGTCAAACTTTGAGTTCCATATAACAATCATAAAGGTTTGTAACTTTTTACAAAAGGGTTAAAACAGCTAGGGTAAGCCTTCTACAAAAAAAATATAAAAACAAGGATAGCCTAGAACAAAGAGATGAGAAGCAGAGTTATTCATAAGATATCAACTTCACATAATAAAAAGAGATGGTCTCTGCATTCAAGTTCCAAGTCACACAAGCAGCAATTAGGAGAGGTGTTTAAACCCCATATTACCATACGAAAGCGCGTCAGAAGTCTATCCAGAGCCAGCCACATAGTATAAGAACAATTAGGCATAGAGACTTTGAACCACACATTAGAGGTCCATGGCTTCTCCTCCTCGCGTTGTCTAACAGACTCCCATGTCTTCTTTGCCGAGAAAGAACTGAGATCTTGATCATTTATTCTCCAGCAGTAAGAATCATCAACAGATCAAGTTCTGGTTCCAGAACAGACGTACTCAGCTTTTGTGTCTAAGAAAGGATCGTGATTCATTGTTCTTGTGTAGGCTCAACATGAGAGCAGATAACAGTGCACTAAAAGCAGAGAACGATAAGATTAGATGCGAGAACATTGCCATCAGAGAAGCTCTCAAGCATGCTATATGCCCAAACTGTGGTGGTCCTCCTGTTAGTGAAGATCCTTTTTTAGATGAGCAAAAGCTTCGCATGGAAAACGCACATCTCAGAGAAAAGGTTTTTGTTTTTTTTTTGTTTTTTTTTTATGTCTTCTTCATTTCTAATCTATCTTTTATTTGCACAGCTTGAAAGAATGTCCACGGTTGCATCAAAGTACATGGGAAGACCAATCTCTTCTGACATCTCAACGCTACATCCAATGCACATCTCCTCGTTGGATCTGTCAATGACTAGCTTAACTGGTCCTTCACTGGATTTCGATCTTCTTCTAGGAAGCTCTATGTCTAGTAACTTTTCTACATCGGACATGGATAAGCCTATTATGAACGACATTGCTTTGACTGCTATGCAAGAATTACTCAGGCTTGTTCACACAAACAAGCCTCTGTCGAACAGAGCAGATGGGTGCAGAGACGTTCTCAATCTTGGAAGCTATGAGAATGTTTTCCCAAGTTCAAGTAACCGAGGGAAGAACCATAACCATAGAATCAAGGCGTCTAGGTCTTATGCTATGAGAATTTCAATTGATACCAAAAAGAGTTTTTGAGAATACTAGGGCTAGTTGCAATACTTCGAGAGACATATTTTATGAAGCAAGTTTTCATAAATCAATGATCTAATAACTACAAATTTTAAAAGATGACAAAATCAATAACTTTCGTTATTTTTTGAATAACACAAAATTTTTATTGACATTATAAAACAATGAATCCAATAACTCAAGATTTTTGTAAACTTCTAACTACTAATTATAAATCATAAACCAATAATATCAGACTTTAACATAGTTTTTAAAAGTCTTAATTGAATAACACTAGAGTTATTATAAAATTCAAATCTATAAAACTCTCTGCAAATTCAGAATCCAATAACACATAGAAAAAAGGATAGTTTGGGTTGGGATCTGCTGAGAGAGCGATGATCAGAGGAAAGACAATTCTTACAGCGTCAAAAATCATCTTCTAGCATAAACTAAATTTTACTAATCTACAGATTTTCTTTTGGATTTAAGTTTTTACATTTTGAATTAATAAATTATCCAATTCTGCTTAAACTCATATAAAAATCGAATTCTGCTAAAAATCAAATTTACTATGGAAGAGAAAACAAGCGGATTAATTTCAAAAAAAAAAAGAATAGCTAGTTCATTATCTCAAATGTATTCTTTTGTCATCGTACTCTACATTTTATTTATTACTATAATAATGATTTTCAAAAAATTATAACATTGTTTATTAGTTGTATTAGTCAAAATACAACTTATTCCTTCTTCATTTGAGATAATATTTGCATTTAGATAACAATTAAATTTAAAAGTTCAGCATGAAGAAGATATATAGATATATCTTACTTTTAAAATCGGAAAGGAATTTTATTTCTTACTTTTAAAATAGGTAAGAACTGAGTACATTCTCCTCTTTAATTTAATGTGAAGCTTTGGTCATTTGAAATTTTGAATTTGTTTCATTAAACTCTTTTCATCTTATACAATTTGGTTAAACCAGTTTTTTTGGACATCAAAAATTAAAGTTATCTTCTGTTAATTACATAAAATAGTATCTAGGGCAGTGAACATAAACATTGTTCTTTTGGCTATTGCAGGAACAGTTCTAATCAAATTATTGACCAAGAAACTGGACTGTTGGCGAATATGATGATCTGTATAAGTTCTGATCTTGTATTATTAAATGTCGAATAATTAACACTTCCTGGAAACAATTATCAAACGACCTTTCAAAGAGAAAGTATGAAACCAAAAACAGAGATGAATTGAATATAAACAGGTAAAAAGTAACAAGTAGCTTATGTGATAAGCTAGCTGTGTCGCAAAGGCCTGTTAATTCAGTTTATGCCTCTGAAAAAACGAAATGTCCAACTACATTTTTTAAGTTTGGACATCAGATACCATAGGCAATTCAAACCAATAATAGAAAACAAAATCAATAATTAAAAACTGCAATCTCAGCCGAAAGATGGTGATCTAAGTGTTTAATAATCACTGAATTATCATTAAATATGGACGATTTTATTCATCATTGATTGCATTAGAGAAAGAACAAAAAAAAGAAAAGATTGAAAATCAAAAGCAATAAAAATCTTTAGGAAAGAGGTCAGATGGTAGTGCATGTCTATGAATCAACACTGTAATTCAGATTTGCAGACGTATGGTAAAAATAATCCTCATTCCTCTCGATTTCAACGAAAAAAAGAACTTTTGCAAACCGTGTATATAAGGATCAGAGAATATGGCAAATCAATCACTCTGCAAAAGCAGATCAGACTGGGTGTCACAAAACATAAATGCCATTTCATCACATCCATAAACTATGATCATAAGACAAAACTTTAGCTAACATTACAAGATGGAAATCTAAGAGAATCAGACAGAAATAGTCAATCACCATGTTGCAACCATCGCAATGGATGCAAATAAGACTGGGGCGACAATTCTATATCATCACTTTCATCAGAACACAAACGAATCAAAATGTTGAAGATCCGATCCTCAAGACTTATACCTACATGGCTAGCTAAGTTTCCTAACTAGAAGATAAACACAATAAAAATAAGAGTTGGCAAGCCGTCTTGGAGAGATTGAATAGGTTTTAAGCTTTATATAGAAGCATAAACTGCTTAGTTTCTTAGGGTTTTGTCTCTCCCACTCATTATTCCTCGCCGCTTTACGTATGGGCCTGCTGCTCTTCTAAATTATAGGTTTAAAATAGGCCCAATTAAAGTTGCTGGTTTTCCAGGTTTGTTTTTGTCCAAGTAGTCATAGTTCTTTTTCTGTTCAGCAGCCTCTAACTAGCAGTTACGTGCTTTTCACGTACTTTGTTGTGTCATAGACTTTTTTTTTTTTTTGATAGTGCTAGTAGTTACTCTTTCCGGGATGATTTTTTTGTATAGGTGAACTTGAATTGCCATTTATTGCATTGCTCTTGGCGATTGTGACCTCGTATAAGTTATGAGCGGTCAGAGTTTTAGAGAATGTAATGATTTTGAGATGAGGGTTTTCTTTTCTTTAGTCGAGACTCATTGGTTCCATCTATGTGTACAGAGGGAAGTAAGAAGGGGGTCTCACTTCGTTGGCAATATCTTGTTTTTTTTTTACTTTACAGCATTTCTCACGAGCAGGCAACTTGCAGAAAGCGTTTGATCAGGGTTTGACTTGAAGTAGCTTTCATACATTTTCGTCATTATTATCAGCTCCCTAGGTATTTTTTTATTCTCTGAAAAACTGTGGAGAGATACATTACGCTTAACGTGTCTACAAGAATGTTTATAATAATCTAAAGCCCTTTTGATTGTGTAATATCTCCTACTAAATTAAATAAATATATTTATGAACTAGCAAGAGAAGAGATGATGAGAGTAAA
The DNA here is from genome assembly GCF_000801105.2 of Raphanus sativus. Classification (NCBI taxonomy): domain Eukaryota; kingdom Viridiplantae; phylum Streptophyta; class Magnoliopsida; order Brassicales; family Brassicaceae; genus Raphanus; species Raphanus sativus. The sequence goes on along the minus strand of NC_079518.1, from coordinate 5,896,966 downwards.
GGTCTTGGACTAAAAAATCTTCTGGCTGATCATGGCTGCTTTCTTGAACTCCATACTCTCGTGATGGTGTATATATTAGAAAAGTGCTTCGTAATTTTGCAGAGAATGATTGAAACCCTGAGACCTTTTTGTCCGTTTAAAGATTATATTGCCTGAGGAGTGGCACTAGTATCCCAACTGCTGTAAATATTGAGATGTAGCTATGTGACGCATGAGTTGCTGAACTCGGAAGCCCTGTTGGCTCTGCCACGCCGAAGGGTGGTCCAGAACCAGGTATGCCTGTAGGTGGAGTTGTTATTGGCGGTGGGAATGTAGAAGTAGAAGGTGGTGAATTAAAATCTGGTGGACTCGGTTGACTTGGCGGGCTTGTGCTGCATTTACCATAGAAAACTCAGTATTAATTTTCTCAATATTTTCTGGCTGAAAGAGAAACATACCTGACTGTTCCTGATGATGCTGAGAAGCGACAGCTTCCTTTACCTGGAGCAGTACAAGAGCAGATGATTTATAAATGTTAGCAAGCTTTGTTACACAATATTGGAATCAAATGTTTGGGATAGTGTTCCTAGGTTCATGATCAATTCTAACACTCGATCAAGACATCTATCAGTTGTGAAGGTCTCAAGTGTGGCTCACACCGTTCATGGATGCTAGAAAGCAGGTAACTTAATCCGAGTGTCCTTTTTCATTTGGTAAGATAAAAAAAGTTTATTAAAGTGTCTTTACCTGGATCTGTGCTGGTAAGTTGTGCAGCCCCTCCAAAACTGCAGCTGTCTGAACCAGGATGTTTCTGGTAATAACTATTGAAAGCAAAGGAAGCATGATCACGTATAGTGTTTGGCTCGTAACAGCTTGCACCTTGTTGGATCTGGCCACAATCAGCTCCTCCATACCCACAAGCATAATCCAAAGCCACCTGTAATGATGTTGGTGAAGCATTTGCTTTCGCTATACACCACTGGCCACTGCCACCACCACCACCACCTCCTGCACCAGTGTCACCACCGCCATCACCACCACCTCCGCCTCCACCAGGTGCACCACCACCAGCACCTGGACCAGTGTCACCACCTCCTCCTCCGCCTCCACCGGGTGCACCACCACCTGTTGGTGTAGTACCATCAAGTGGTGGATAGCCTCCACCGGTAGGTGTGGTACCATCGAGTGGTGGATAGCCACCACCGGTTGGTGTTGTACCATCGAGCGGTGGATAGCCACCGGTTGGTGGATTTGGGTTTGTGACTGGACCTGGGAACGTTGAGGAAGGTGGTGATGGTTGGGTAATGGTTGGTGTGGTGGTATCACCACCGGGAGATGTAGGATTAACAACTGGTATAACACCCTGTGCTATAACATTTAGAGCTGAAACAAAACCAAACCAATCAACAGAAGAAAAAAAATCAGGTCAGTTGCGAGCAAAAACTCAAACAATGTTGTAAGAGACTGAGACTCAGAGAGATTACGTGAAGTGATAAGAAGACATAGAAGCATCATCTGAAAACATCCATGAGCTACACGGTGAGCCATTTCTTTATGTGTTCCTTGTTATTGTTGATGATCTTGAGAGAGAAAAAAACTTGTCAGGTAGTCTTGAAGATATTGGTAAGAGGAAAGATAGAATGGTTGCGAAGAAGTTCCTTCTCAGGTGTAGATATATAATATTTATACAAAGATGAGAAGACAAAAAGGAGAATCATAGAATCAAAGATTTCTTGGGATGGGAGAGAGAGGAGACGCGGAAGACATGTATGAGAGAATATAAGAAAACTTGAGAAAGGAGAAACTATGAGGAAGCTATGATCGGCAAGCAAAGAGAAAACACCATAAAGAAGAAAAGGTATTTACAGATAAACTTATAGTACATGGACACAATATAAGAAGATCCAGTCCCTGAAAAAACTAATGTCATATCACTTAATTTGTGTCTTGAGTCTCAAAATATTATTATAAGGTGATAATGTTATGTCATACACATTAGAAGTGAGCATAATCAGTGTTTACCTGTTAAACTTTTTGAAATCAACTCCAATATTAAGAGCATTCTAGGAGAATGTTTTGTTTTGAAACTAGGAGAGGTCCTTTTAACTGTTGTTGTACTAAAGCAACAACAACAGAGAGGAACCTGTACTGTAAGTTAAAATAACCAAAAGCTAAAGTGTTTCCTATGAAACATAAGGAATATCTGCTTATTAAGCCCAGTTGCGATTCTGTCCCTTTATTTGTATCTTCACTTGTAAACAAGTGCCTCTTTTCGCTCATTTGTTTCTTTCTAACTTTCTTTTTTTGCAATACAGTTTTTCAGATGAGTTTCTTTTTACCGAGAAAGTTCATGTAGCTAACTTTTCTCAAAGCTATAATCTAAACTACAATAGAACTTCTTTAAATGAATAATGTTGGGATTATGAAATTTTATTTATTTATAAAGACATTAATTAATAAAAGCTTTATTATTTTAGATTATTTCCTATTCTTGAATATTTTTATCTATAAAATAAAATATATTTTTTTTATGAAATTTCAAATTTATTGATCTATCAAAAAAGTTATTTACATTGGGTTTAAAAAAAAAAAAATTCTACAAAGAATATTTCTAACTTGTAATTTCAAACTAACGTTGCATTAAGCCAGCAAACTTGTGGTTGGTTTTGTATCTCAGGGAGTAGATACGGTTTCTTATCGCTCTATCTATCCTCTTGCCAATGTGATCCACTGATGCCCAGTCTTTACCATGGCGCCGACCATTTCTTTCTCTCCAGATGTGATAAACTGTGGTCTGGAACAGCATCTTTGCAAGGACAGTGTCCATCTCCGTTCCTTTCATTTGTTGCATCCTTCTTACTGTCCATTGCCAGTCCGGATTTATAGAAATTCCCATCAGTTAACGTGCTAACCTTTCCCATATCGTGTAAGAATAACCTTTCCCATACCGTATATAAATTTATAAAATTTTAGAAATTTGAATTTCATATTGTTTTATCATATTATTTGGTTTATACTTTTATGTTTCATATAACTTATATGTGGGTTCCGATATAATTTCACTAAATATTATCAAAATATATTAAAATGTTAAAAAATAAAGATATTTTTATTATAAATATAAAACCAATAATATAATATTTAGTTTGTACTTATATAAAATAATTAGTTTGTACGTATATAAAATATATATAGATATATGAGATCATATATTTACATGAATTTTCTAAAAACTATTATTTTATTTTTTTATCGATTTATGTATTATTATGAATCGTACTAATTTATAACTTATAACTGATTTTTTAATTAATTTATAGAAATTATTAATTTATAGAATTAGGTGAGAACAAAATAAATCCAAATCAACCGACGTTAAAACTCCATTTTATTATGTTTTGTGCGACGTCTTGGGCCTAATAGTATAGATGGGTGTAACGGTCCAGTAATCTTAGTCCAGTTTAGACACGCTGGTTCAAACCAGTGAACCGTAATTACGGTTTAGTAATTTCACAATTTTGAAAAAGAAAAAAAAAATCGAGAGAGGGTTTCGTTTCCTTCCTTGTATATATCTTTCCTCTTCGGCTTCCTCTCTTCTTCCCGTCTCTTTGTTCGTATTCTCGCGACTGATACACAGAGAGCGTCGATACATCCAGATCCGAGAGAGAGAGAGAGAGAGAGAGAGAGAGTGAGAGAGAGGGCAGCTTACTACGGCGGATAAGATGAGCAGCAGCGGGAAGGTCATGGGCGGCGGCGGAGGAGGGAGAAAGGGGAATAATGGAATGAACGATATTCCGCCAAAGTCAAGGAAAACAGTAGAGAGCTTGAAGGAAATCGTGAACTCTCCCGAGGCTGAGATCTACGCTATGCTTAAAGAGTGTGGGATGGATCCTAACGAAGCCGTTCATCGCCTCCTCTCTCAAGGTTTCCGCTTTAATTTAGATTGTTTTTCCTATTAGGGTTTTTGATCCTTATCCACTAAAGTTTTAGTCTTTTGCGAAAAATCTCATCAAGTAGTGATCTTTTGTCTTTCTTACAAGTTTGAGGACTTTCTCAGCTTCGAAGGCTTTTGTCTTTTGTTTGCGGTTTGCGTCTATTAATGAGACTGATTCTTGTTTTTTTTTTTTTTTGCCAACTCAGATCCCTTTCACGAGGTAAAGAGCAAAAAGGAAAAGAAGAAAGAGGTTAGTCAATGTTTGAAACTCTTCTTTCTTATGGCAAATAGACTTAGGGAGTAGGTAATGATGTCTTTTGTTGTTTTTACTTGTACACTGTTGCCATTTTAAATGCAACTGATTATGTTTTAATGCCTGATGACTACTTACTTCAAACGCTTTATTACTAAAAGTCTTCAAGTAGCAGCTGACTGTAGGTGTTTTGGTGGAATCCACTGAATTTTAGTTTTAGCTATAGTTGTCATTTTGGTTTATTTGAATTTTTGCTAGTTCTTAAGTCTTTATTTGTTTTAATCAGTCTAGGGATGTACCGGAGTCCAGGCAGCGTGGGGCTAATAGCACTTACAACCGTGGTGGTAGAGGTGCTTCTGATCGCTATGCTGGACGAAGTGGATCTACCTATCTCAGCTCTACTGGTATGGAAATGATCTTGAGGATGCATAAGATTTATAACTATAGGATTCATTCTTATGTGCTTCTGTTGTTTCAGATACTGGGAATTTCCAGGGAAAATATACAAACAAGAGAGAAAGTGGAACCCATGGTCACACAAGCTCTTGGTCTTCTGGCTCTGGAGTGGCAAACCACCATCAGATACCACACAGGTTTTCCCCCTTGAGTTGTCTCTTTCTTTTGCATTTGGTTGGGTGCAAATTGAAAAAAAAACGATTGTATTGATAGAATCTCATTTAGTAATGATTCACAATTCAGCTTTCTGACCTGCGCTGCATATGTTTTGCAGTGATTCTGTTGTCACGGAAAAGAACTTGCCACCTGCTCCCTCGAGCGATGGAATATCATCATCTTCACAGCCTGCTTCTGGACATCAAACTCCATGGTTTGGAGCTCCAGGCCAGTTGTCTATGGCTGATATTGTGAAGATGGGTAGACCACAGAACAAGACAACAAGCTCACAACGAAATGTCAACATGCGTTCTGAGATTAGTCACGACCATGAAGGTAGTGCAAATCAACAGGTCCCTGTTAAAGATGAATGGCCGTCAATTGAGAAGCCACTGGCTCCTAGTACAGCTTCTGTATCAGTAGCACCAGCAGCAGAGTCAGAGGTATGCGGTGGTACAAGTGATTTCCCATTAGAGAGAGTAGATCATCATCTGAGGGACCGGTTAGAAAATATACAGTTAGCAGAAAGCGGTCCGTCTGAAGATCTTGGTGTAGATCATGTGCAACCTAGCTCGGTTGGAAATGTCCAAGAAGAGGACTCAGGAGTTTCTACTGAATCTAATGATAATCAGTACACTTATGAGACGCAGAGCCATCCTGTAGAGCACCACAAAGGTAATATCTTGAATCTGTATATATGTTTCTTATTGCTTATCTTGGATGCAAAGTTTGGTGTGTGTTTGTTTGAATTTTGATGCCTGTGTGAGCACTCTCTGGATTTATGCTGTGAGTGACAAAGATGTCTCTACATCAATTAAGTCACAATGATTGCTTCTGTTTATTGATCATGGAATACATATAGTCATGATCAGTAGCATACGGGATGATATTTAATGTCCTTGGTTGTATCTTATTCTGTCTCATTATTACTTTTCAGATGAAGATGAGGTTTCATCTGGTTCAGCCGACTTTCAAGAACAAACCGTAGAAAGTCATGAACAAGAAGCCTCGCATGAAGAGGATAGACGTGCTGTTGTTATTCCAAAACATTTGCTAATCCATACAGAAGAGTGCTCGCAATTGAGTTTTGGAAGTTTTGGAGGTTTTGGATCAAGGCCTTTGAGCAACAATGCAGAAGAAGAGACTCCTGATGTAGCTCCACAGAACGAACATTCAGATGCTAGGTATTTCCATTACTAATGATTTCTTTTTATAGGGGTTTCGTTTATTTATTTTATTATACCAACTGATTAAAATACTTGTTTTGCAGAAATCCTGAGTTCTATGGAGATGATCGTCTTGGAAGTACAGTTAATGGAAATATAGGCCACGCACCTGCTGCGGCTGCAAATTATGATGATTCTTTGGAATCAAGGCGAGAGGTTCTGACGCAAGAAAACCCTGAGACTGTTAAAGAGAACCAGTACACATTTGCTCAGACCGAGCCAGAGTATGCTAAGCAGCAGCAGCAGCAGCAGCTGAATACTGCATATGATGCGTCACAGACAAATGCACAGAATCAGATGCAGAATCTTGCTTCGTTATCAAATGTGATGGTAAGATGTGCATTATTTATCATAGCTTTTAAGAGTCTCGTTTTGCTTTCTGAATCTTGCATTCAGGCTGTTCATATTTTAAGTGATATGAGGCTAGTAACGACCATGAAATTCTCCAATGGCTTTGCTAACACTGCTACTTATTTGTGTGTTTTGACTCAGCAGGGATATCCACACTCAGATCCCAACAGTTTATTGGCACAAAATGCTAGGGAGCTTGAGTTCCAGTATTCCTCGTTTGCACAGTCTATGCAGTCAAGAAATGGCAACAATGCTTCTCCACTTGGTGGCCAAAGCATCTCCATGCCAGAGGTAAACCACCTTGTCTTTTTAAGAAACACAAGATGTCTTGTTAATTGTCAAATGAATAATGTTATGTTTGCAGTAGACTCTTTATGTTCGAGAAATTGATTTGATTATATATTTTCTTACATGGTAGGCGCTCCGAGGCAGTGGAATCCCGGGGACGCAGCCAATGCAGCAAAACTTACAAGGTGCTAATATCGCCACTGGACCAGCACTTCCCCAACAGCTTCCAATGCATCCTTACTCTCAACCCACAATGCCGCTAGCACACTTTGCAAACATGATTAGTTATCCTCTAATGCCTCAGAACTATCCGTACATGCCGTCCGCTTTCCAGCAAACATACGCTGGCAACAGCTCCTATCACCAGCAACTAGCAGCGTTGCTTCCGCAGTACAAAGCCAATCTCTCTCCCAGTAATTTGCCTCAGTCCGCAACAGCGCCTGCGTCCGCTTATGGATTTGGGAACTCCGCCAATGTTGGATCCGCTGGAAACTTCCCTATTAGCCAACAGTCTGCTCCTACCGGTTATGAAGATGTTCTGAGTTCTCAATACAAAGAGAGTAATCATCTGTTGGCACTTCAACATCAGCAGCAACAGGTAATAATTGTCTCTTTATTGTCACTTTCTCTTGGTTTCAGACAAGAACACCACTTGATGACACTTTCTTTTCTCCTGCTTCAGAACGAAAACTCGGCAATGTGGCATCACGGTCATGGCACTCGGACCATGTCAGGTGTCCCGGCTAACACATACTACAACCTCCAAGCACAACAACAACAGCAACTACAACAGACTCAGCAAGCTGCGGCAGGAGGGTATCGTCAAGCTCAGCAGCAGCAACAACAGCGTTATGGATCACATGGCTACCCTAATTTCTATCAGTCCCAAACAGAAATGTCGCTCGAGCGCCAGCAGCAAAACCCTAGAGATGGTGCGGGAGCTCAGGTTGGTCAGCCCTCAGATCAAACCCAGCAGCTCTGGCAAAACTCTTACTAAATGAAGAAAGGAGTGTGTTCTTCTTTCGGTTATAGAGTGGTTTTGTGTGGTGAGGCATGGATATGTTCTGAATGTATGTTTTATATAAATCATCTTTTTGTCTACTCTGTTAACTTAGGTAACAGCCAATTCTGATTTCATCGATGCAAAACTTATAAAAAAGAATAGGTGAACCTTTTCTTTCTTTTTTGTCTTGTTCCAAGTGTTTGAACGTTTGAAGCTTGGTGTTTATCTTTTACCTATGACATAATTCAACTGTTGATTTTTCACTACAAATTGAAATCTTAAATAATGAGAGTTATTTAGAACTTTATTAAAAACTAAAAGAATGTAATCAGTTTTAATAAAATTAAAGAGGTACCATCATTGGCATATGGCACATTTTTGAAACATCATTTCATCATAGTTAGTTATGATTAATTATGTAGTAAATAAAAACTTATATGTAAAAATTCATTTGATTTTTTTATATATATATATATATACACATACGTGTTTTACTATAATTTATTACTTTTAAAAAAACTGTATTTATATTTTGGTGAATAGATCTAAGTAATACTCCCTCTGTAACATTTTAAGTGGTGTTTAAGGTTTCTACACAAAGATTACAAAAATATAAATTTTTATGCAATTTATCTTGGTTACATAAAATTACATTAAATAAAATCAGTCTAACCAATAAGAAAAACATGTAGTATTTTGTAATTGGTTGAAAGTTTTAATTGACATTAATTTTTATTTAGAAATGTGAGAACATCACTTATAATGGAACAAAATAAAAATGCTTAAACATCATTTAAAATGGTACAGAGGGAGTAGTTTTTAACATTTAAAATTTCATTAATTATTTATTTTACTACTTATATCTTAACAAGTACTGATTGGTAAACTAGAATGTTAGTTTTTGTTAAACATAGAAAAAAGTTACTATCATTTTCAATAGACTAAAAAAATTCAATTTTTGGCATGTCCGATTCAATATCTGAATGTAGCGGTTCTTTTTATCCAGCATTAACGTGTACAACTTCAGAAACAAGGCAAGCATTTAGAGAAACCAGTTCACATCACTGTAACCGTGTTTATCATACCTGTGAAACAAACAATATTATAACATTCTATCCAAAATGATCAACTAGTAAGAGGACATATACCCCATACATGGAGGAATGGTAAACTTTATTTTGTCACCGACCTATACCCCATACCTGTGTTATTCAGAAAAAGAATTAAAAGTTAAAAAAATATATCATATATGCAAATTAGAATAAAATGAAGAAATAGTAAGAAACCTTCACTACCAACAATTTCATCAACATCAACTTCGACTGCGTGAGAATATCTCCAGAACTTGTATCATCAAAAACCTAGTTGTAATTCTCAATTAATTTTGTAAAGATAAATAATTTATTGCATCTTCTAGTTATAATACAAAACCTAAAATAAGCTCAGCCAGTGTTTCTGTAAAGTCAACAAAGATCTTTCAAGTCTTCTGAAGACTTGAAATGTACTGTCAATGACATTCAAATATAGTGCAGAATAAAGGGAAAAAAAATATAGTGCATGACATATTCAACATGCATGTATCATCATATCTTAATAGACACTTGAAATCTGTAGGAGTTTGCAGTTGGAAATCTTTATTTTAGCCAATTTTGATTTTGAAATCTTAAAAATCACATTGTAAATAATAAACCTGAAACAGAAAAACCCACATACAAATATATATATATATATATATATATATATCAAAGGAAAAAGATGTATAATAATGAGATCCACATTGTAAGCATCTATAATAATAAAGTTGATTTGAAACTCTCTACAATGCGCCACCTCAGCACTCATTGCTCCAAAATTCGTCACGTGTCCCTATTCCATCACTCTTTTATATGTTTGATTTTTGTCCTCTTTGTTGAATATTTTTTTATTTGGACCCATGATTATACAAAAATTTGGTCCAAAATTTCTTAAGATTATCTCATGCTCAAGCTACTGTTCGGCACCGTAAACATTCAGATTTTCATGGTTTCCATTAAAAAGATTGTAACGTTTTCCTTTCTTTTTAACTCCACCATTAATCTAATCATTAAACTACACTCCATCTCCTCTCCACTCCGTTTCATTTATTCAGTTTCACCATCGGCACATATACCGGCTTGAAACTCGACCTATAAATGACTCAATGAACATCTCCACCGGCCAGATTTCTGAAAGATTAAACTCTGTAATGCAACAGCTCCAACCTCATCCTTGACGAGAAGGTAACTCCCACGACCTCATCCGTTTCTTATTAATACAAACGTTTGTCCCAAAACCGATTGTGTTAAACAATATAATCTCCCGTTGATAGTCAGGGTCTTCTGTATTATTGATGGTAACATTCAAAAGGGTTCAACCATTGTCTAACCAACTTTACAAACCAATGATGACACTGAAGACTAGGCCTGGGCATTCAGGTATTCTTTCGGTAGGTTTTTGGATTTTAAAAATGCTCTCATTCAGATATTACAAAAACGGTCTTGACTTGAATTCAGATAGGTTCGAATATTATCCAAAATAACTAAACTACTCGATTTGATTGTGTATTTATATCTAAAAAACTGAAATTTATATAGAATAACTTAAAACCCTAAAAGTACTCAATTTATATAGTTTAAATTGGTTATTTTCGTCTGAAAGTAACCATATACATAATGTTATTTGAGTATTTTTATCCATAGCATATATTTTTATTTATCTATAAATACCTAAAGTTTTTTGGTTTATGTTAAATGGCCCCATTCAGATATTTAGGCAGGATCCAACAGGGTCGGATACCCTATTTTCGGGTCAGTTCGGATAAATACTTCGGATATAGATATTATACCCAGCCCAACTGTAGACGGAAATGACAAGTAAGACACAATATAAACAAGAAATTTAAAATAATTGTATTTAAATAATTGTAAAATAAAACTCATATTTCTTCAGTTCCAAGAACTCTCCATGCATAAATCAGATACTAATATGTATATTATATACAAGATATTTAGGCAGGATCCAACAGGGTCGGATACCCTATTTTTCGGGCCAGTTCGGGTAAATACTTCGGATATAGATATTATCTCCAGCCCAACTGCAGACAGAAAGAACAAGTAAGACATAATATAAACAAAAAATTTCAAATAATTGTATTTAAATAATTTGTAAAATAAAAACCCATATTTCTTTAGTTCTAAAAACTCTTCATGCATAAATCAGATACTAATATGGATATTATATATATATATATATTTCAAACACAAGATACGATATAAATGATCGGAAAAATACAAAAGAATACAATATAAATAAAATTATCTCAATTGTGGTCTAGATTAAAATAAACCGATAAAAAAGTATGCCATTAAATGAAAATATCTTCACTAAAACTTTGTTAATTATGAAATTTAGTTACTTTCAACTAAAATATAACTGAATATCATAAAAATTCAACCGAAAATGATAAAAGTAAAACAAAAAAGATCAAATAAATAATATTTTATAAACAATAATTAAATCACAAAAATAAATTATATATAAATATTGTTTGAAACTAAATTTCCGCGTGAAGCGCGGACAAACCACTAGTATAACAATAGAGTATAAAAAACAATAGAGTAAGAAACAAAATCCTAAGAAGAAATTAACAATTTACCCTCAACTCATCACTTCTCGAAATGATATCAAACACTTCTCTCTTTCTCTTATACGTTTTTGTAATGAACACTTCACTTCTTTTTCTAATATCATCTCATTTGTAATTTGATTTCTTCTATCAATTTCACAAGTGAAGAGACCATTCAAATCATAGTCTAACAACCCTCACTATTCTTCTATTTTGTTGAATGTTTTTTCCTTCTCCATTAACCAAGACTGAATTTTTTCTTAAATATTTTTATAATCTTTGAGTGCAAGTATAAACCAACTTTATTAACCTATAGAATAGAAATAATAATCTTTGTCCAAAAAAAAGAAGTTATTCCTCTATCCTGCAAGCAAATCCTATGTCCTACTCCTAGAGCATCCCATTAGTAGAGTGACATGAACAGATTCATCAGATTTTGATATTCTCAACCGATTTGTTATGTGCATATACATTTGAAATGATTAATAGTGACAAAACTCAATTTCCTTCCTTAACAGTTTACCATCACAATGCAATAGGTCTCATATAGCTTACATAGCAAATACAATACACATAAAGATGATGATACACCGAACTCTTTTTGTTCTCTCTTTTTCAGGTTTTGTTCTCCTGAAAGATAAACATACATATCTTCTCTGAAATTTTACTTTGTATTATACCTCCCCAACCAATAAATGTATTATAATATTGACAAACACCACCAACCACCGACAAAAGAAAGTTCCCTCTTCAGAGTTTTCCGTGTAACCTTTTAACTACTAAACATAGATCACAATACAGGTACGGAGATGGAGATTGACATCGGAACAGAGACATCCGTCGTAAAACTGCCGCCGTCTCTATTCCCATTCACATCCCCTACAAACCCATAACCACCTGCCCGCATCGCCGCATGTTCCCGCCTCTGGAAAACCCGAGCGAGCGAAGCCGCTTTCCGTCTAGCCCGCTTCGTCCCGGTAAACAAAAGCGTCTGCAGCACTCCCGCAATCGCAGGTGCTCTCAACACTCTCTCCGCCACAGCCGCTCCACCTCTTCTACACAGTTCAAGCAACGCAGCCACCGCGTTTTCTTTCCCTCTAGGCGTCCCGCATCTCATCATCCCCATGAGCCCCGTCACAGCTGACTCCTCTTTCCCTATAGCCTCAGCTCCAACAGACTGTCTCACCAGCAAAGCCAAAGCCCCCGCTGCTTCCTCCGCCACGCCTTCGTTCTTCAAAGCTCCGACGAGACTCGCCACTCCTCCTCCTTCGATCATTCTACCGCAGTTATCAGGATGCGTCGATAAGTTATACAGCGCCGTCACCGCGTCTTTCTTCCCTCTCGGTGTTCCGTTCCGAAGCAGCGACGCCAACGCCTCGACGCACTGATCAGCCATCGCTATCCGTTTCTTATACTCGTGCACCGCGGAGAGACTAAACAACGTGGCCGCCGCGTTCTCCTGCGCCTCCACCGTGAGACCCGACACAAGAACGCTCACTATAGCCTCCAAACACTCCTCCTCCTCCATGATCCGACTCTTGTTCCTCTCGTAAATCGACAGGTTAAGCATCGCCGTCACCGAGTTCTCCTGAGCCACAGCATTCTCCGACTCGAGAAGCCTCCTCAAGTGCGGTATCGCCCCGGCCTCCGCGATAAACTCCCGATTCTCCTTCCCGGTTTTCGCCAAAAGACGAATCTCCCTCGCCGCAACGGTCTGAGCGGCCTCAGACCCGTCCGCTAGATACTCGATTAGTATCGAAACGGTAGCTCTGTTCGCCTCGACCGCAGCTTTCGTCGGAAGACCAGAAACAAACCCCTCGTTCGGTAAAGAATCCGTAACAAACTCAGACTCGTAAGAGACCCCGCTCGCTGCGCACCACTGCAATATCAAATTCTTCAAAGCTCGGTTAGGTACGATCCGAGAGTCCACAAGCATCTGCCCTGTCTTGGGACAAGTACAGTGCCCTTCTTCGATCCACCTAGCTATAGAGGTACGATCGTACGTCTGCCCTGTGGATATAATCACAGGATCCGTCATCAGATCTAGAGAGATCGGGCAAATAAAATCTTTTGGAACTGTTACGAATCCCTCTCCGTCTCCTTTACTCTTCTTCGGATTATTATTATTATTATTTTGATTCTCCACTCTTCTTCGAATCCAAACAGCAAGAACCTACAGTAGCGCGTGATGGCCACGAAGCCGTTGATAACCGAACCCGTAGGCTCTACATCTCCGTCGTGGTTCGCGATCTGTTCCTCCAAGAACTCGATTTCGCTCCCGCAGGATTTCGAATCTCTGATCCCTAGTTTCTCTACGAAGAACGATCTTAAAGCTAGCGAGTTAGGTATCTCTCCGTTCTCGAATCCGTCGAGGAACGAGTAGAGCGTGACGCGTAACGACTCGTCGTTGCTGTCGACGTACAGTCTCGACCTTCTCGATTGGCGCTGGAGAAGCTCGATCTGTTCCCTGACGTCGTCGCTGAGGCTGAGATGATTGTCGTCGAGGGGGAAGACGTCGAGGAGAGTCGAGATCTCTTGGTTGAGATCGTGGAAGTAGCCGGAGATGGATTGGGTTTGGAGGATGAGCCATAGCTTGCTTGAGTGAGCGACGTAGTCGAGGAGGATCTTGGATCTGTAGAGGAGGAGATAGAGCTCCTTGAGACAAAGCAACGCTGTGGAGGATGACGAGGAGGAAGGGGTCGAGCCCCAGCGAGAGTCCGTTAGGGATTCGAATAAGACGAGGAAGATCTCGATCTTGCGGATGAGCGAACGAGCGTTTCTGCGTTGGAACGAGAACCGTGTGCTGCTGAAAGAAGAGATGATTTCCGTGGAGATCGCGGCTAGGGTTTGGACGAGAGGGAGGCCTGAGAGGTCAACGGGGGATAAGAAGGCTTCTAGAGACGGTGACCTTCTTCGCCGTAGAGATGAGAATATCGCTGCCGTAGCCATAGATTTTGATTCCGTCTCTCTCAGATAAAAGATTTGTGTGTATATACGATGAACAAGAATCTATGGATTCGAAGAGAGGGAGGAAAAAAAAGTCAGAGGAGAAGAAAAGGAAGAAAGTGGAAAAAGGGGGTTGATGATACTTTCTGGGAAAGAGATGATGAAGAAGAAGAACGCGTCAGAGAGAAAGAAAAAGAAAGGCTGAGAATTTTCTTTTATTTGTTAATTTTCTTAGTTGTCAGATTTGTTTTGTTTTTTTTTCTCTCTCTCTCTCCAGCGAGAGGTTTCAGACAGTAAAGTCAATGCTCTGGAATGTAACGGATAGATAGATAGATTATTGAAGGCCATCTTCTGTTCTGTCCACTCGATCTTCTATTTTTACACCTTTTAAAAATAAAAATAAAATCCAATCCAATAAAATATCTTTAATTAGTGTATTATTGCAGTGAGTTGAGTTGATTACTGTTACCCCCACTCCGACTAATTAATGTTTCTGCAAAATGTATTTATGAGTATCGTGTCGATGTACTTTCTTTGTATGTCGGGAGAGATTCGATTGCTTTAGCATAATAATAGTAGGATATGCCTAATATAAATGAATTATTAACCCCTTCTTTAATTTTGTTTGACCAGACTGGTAAACTACTTTTAAGGTCAAAGACCACGTAGATTAATAATCAAAACCGCATTTATTTCTTGACAAATCTTTTCACTGATTTCGTGATCTTAATTAACACAAAATATATAAACGAGTCAAAGACGCACATAGAATAGAATATCGTCAACAGCATCAGCCATTGTATCGGTTGATTCCCCCTACCTTGGGTTACATGAAGTTGGGGAATAAAATTAGGCTGCCCAACATCTAAACAAAGATGCAGTTTTTTTTTTTTTTGCTAAAAAAAAAAAAATATATATATATATATAACACAAAATCAAGATATTATTTTGAGTCCCAAATTACCAACTATCTATCTGTTTTTTCTAAATATTCACTTATATTTTTACTTTTATAAACACAACCAAAATACTTAACTCAACTAACATATGAAAACAGTCAGTGTTTATAATTTACATTTTGTTTAACTAAGATCAAAAAGGGACGTCGGTAATTAGCAACATACATAATTAATTGTCTTTCCAAGTTAAATCACATATGTAATAAATAACCATTTATGAAGTTATTTGATTCTATTTGGGTCACATTACACATCTTAATTCTACAAGAAAAAGGCTCGAAAATTAGGTTGAATTTCAGCTCATGATTTTAATCTTTCTTGCCTTTTCCAAACTCAGCAAATTCACGCACATCAGATCCAAACTTTTATTCAAATTCATTTTCATGACACATGTCTATAGTATTTCGCGAACAGATATACATTATTATTACTTTTTGATAATTCAGGTATCCGAACCTTTTATTTAATTCGATTATTCCACCGCGTCCAACCAAAACTGGTAAAAAAGGTCCTAGAGACCAAACGGAAACCATGTTAAATCCGCTGTGACCGGAGCTCAAACTCTGATGACGGACACTTCGGTCGAAGTTCTTTTACCACCACACCACGAGGCCCGGTTAACTAATATACATCATTTGAGCAGACTGCATTTTCAAAGTCTTCACGTAATATTTTTTTTTTGTTAAATGTAGATTTCAAAGAGAAAATCGTAACATAATTTTCCATTTTTTATGTTTGATCAAAATAAGTAAATGATAATTCTATTAACCATTTAAGTTACTTTGTACTTAATTGAATATGAAATATATGTTTATGTTTATAGAAATTGTATGTTATATTTGACAAATGCCCTTAATTTTTTAGCCTTTTTCTTATGTATGAACCATCACAACATGTAATTACAAAAGCTGCGATTTTGTCGATGATGATAATACGGTAGTTGCATTTTATACAGAACCAGGTCACGTGATATGTTATCTGTTTTAATTTGCACGTTACCAAATCAACAGGGAGAATGTGTAATATAAATTACAACACTAATGAATACGGTAGTATAATCTTTACATTGACTATATACACTACTAATAAATTAAATTAGCTCAATCAATTCGCACTCAAAGCAAAAGTCGGACCGGCCACGGAATATAGGGAAGAAGCATTAGTAGTAGCTTAATGTACTAGTTTTCATTTGACTAATGAGTAACGACAAAGAAAAAAAACAAACATGTTTAATTTTACGTGTCTCATATTTGATGAGTCGTGACGTTCATCATTTTCTTGCTTGCCCATTTCTTCACAAGAAATCAAAGTTTTGAACGTTGAAGCGAGCTAGGCATTCAAAACCATTTTATTATATTTATGATTTGCATCAGTGCAATAGCAATGGTTGGTTAACACAAAATTCTCTATAAAAAGCCACTTAGGACAACTATTAATAAGGGTGGGGAAAAATATTGAACCTAAAAATTCGAATCAAACTGACGAAAAAGCAATCTTAACCGAAGCTGACATAGATATCTGAATAAGTTTTATTCTACAATATTTTGGACTTATTTTAATTTTATTAGACAAAACTGGGTCTTCAAAGAAATTGATAAAACCATGAACCATCATTGAATAAGTATTCAAACTTTTTTTTGAAACTTTGATAAGTATTCAAAAATTCTAAAAATATTTAGTGATAAATTAAACAAGTATTTAGAACATAAATACACAATTTATGTATTATAATTTTGTTACTTGGTCATAAAATTTTAAATTTATATGATGTATAATGATTTTCAGATTTTAGATTGTTTTTGGGTAGTTTTATTTTTATAATATTTTTAGACATCATAAATAGATATTCAAATTCAGATTGAAGTCAGCCAAATCCAGTTCTCGTAGATATAAATTTTTGAATGGAGCTTAACATGTTTTCAAAAATTCAAAATCTGAGTAAATCAGAATGGAATCTGAATTTGAAGAAATTCAAAACCTGTATAATACAATTATGGATTAAACATATACTGATTCAGTTTCAAATAAGATATTGTTTTATTTTCACATTAATTAAAAAATATTAAACATTCAGTTTTGCTTTTATTTAACTATTAGGAATTTATTAAATTTTAAAATTTATGTAACTGTAAAGAGCTAAATTAATAAATATTAATTATATTGAAATTTAAAATGATAATTGTTTTGTAAAAACATTGTATTTTCCAATGACTTTTAATACGAAACAGAGAGAATAATTGAATATATCCACTGATATTTTATTCTTCTTTGTAAATTTCAAACATCGAATACGTTAATTTAATGGTACTTTATATCTTACACTAAATATAAAGAGATGAATAATATACCAAATATAGAGTAATACTATTAATTTATTTTGTTTTTAGAATGAAATATTTTCTTTATAAAATGATTTTTTATTTTATTTGTTTTCATTTTCACAAAAGTAAAATTATATAGTATCGATTTACACAGTTAAATACTAGTTTTGTTCATAATTTGTTTATAGCTACTTATTGTAATAAAATTTTAATTTTAAAATAATTATTTAGTTGTATAAATTATAAATAGTGTAATTGTGGTAGTATATTGTTATAGAATAAAATGAATGGATAAAATTTAATATTTTAAAAATAAGGATTGTATGATAAATTAATAATTAAATAAAAATGTATCACTTGGAATATTTTTTTTAAAAAGTAGAAAATAGAAGTTGCCAATAGAACGAAAGTGTTTTCTATTTTTAGAGTACTTATATTTTTAGAGTAAGAAACAAATCTACTACAAGTAGAGCTTAAAGTCGACATCTAATAAAATGTTAACCGAAAGCCCATATCCTTTAACAACTAGCTCAATACCCCCGGTCCAATGTAAGTATGTAACTAACCGAGTCAGTCTAACAGCTTTTGGAAAAACATGTAGAACACGTGACACAAATCTATTTAACTGGCTCCCTCCTAATCCCGCCACGTCAGCGCAGGAGAGAAAAAACGTGGCACGTTCAGTTCATTGGAGCTTTCAAATCTGCGCTTCAATGGAACTTTAGGTCTCTTTTCTGGATTCTCGTCGATTCGAAGAGAGAACGTCGATCAGTTTTCTTTTCTGGTTTCCCAATCGTCTCCTCCGTCGTCTTGCTTTGCTTGATCAACCATGAATATCTTCAGATTCGCTGGCGATATGACTCACTTGATCAGTATCTTAATCCTTCTTCTCAAAATCTACGCCACCAAATCTTGCGCCGGTGAGTTTCTCTCGTAAACAATCGCATTGCCTTGATCTCTTCCCCCTAAGATAGATTTCGTAGTCTCGGATTTGTAGATTCTAACACTCTCTCCGTTGTTGACTTTTTGATTTTTTTTTTGGTTGGCTTTATAAAGGAATCTCTCTCAAGACTCAGGAGCTATACGCGCTTGTGTTCTTGACTCGTTACATGGATCTCGTCACGGACTATGTGTCTCTCTACAACACCGTGATGAAGATCGTCTTCATTGTCAGCTCTTTGGCTATCGTTTGGTGTATGCGTAGGCATCCGTTGGTGCGGAGGTCGTACGATAAGGATCTTGACACGTTTCGTCATCAGTACGTTGTGTTGGCATGCTTTGTTTTGGCACTTGTCCTGAATGAGAAATTCACATTTCAAGAGGTATATCTTCATATCCTTTTTTTATGTGTGTAGATAATAGGAAAACGAATACTTCTGGGACGGACACAGGCTATAGTGTTATGCGGTAGTGTAGCTTCTCATTTCAAGAAGTATCTTCAGATGCTATTGTATTTTTGGTTTGTAGATTAAGACGAATACTTCTGGGAGATAGTTAGTAGTAATTGTTCTTTTCAAAAAACCAGTATGTTTGTTATCTTCCTTTTGGCTCATTCGTTATACGTCACACTTAAATATGGGTGATTTTGGTTTTGCTTTTATCTATTTCTTAAACACCATATGATATAAGTCATTTCTTTACAGTTATTAATTTTGTAATTTTCTTGGCTCTTGGTAGAATTATATAGTCTGTGTTTTATAATTTCACTTGAAACTTTGTCACTGTTGGTGCTAAAGCTTGTTTAATTTTTTTGCCACTTCTCATATCTTGCTGCGTATTATGAGAATTCCCTTTTAGTGTCTATTCAAGGAATCTGATGTGTCATCATCATTGGTTGTGAAAAGGTTTACTTCCATAAGGTGCTCGTGAAATTTTTGTTATCAGCATCTCGCTATGTTTCTTGTCGAAGTGTTCTTTGATTAAGCTTGTCAGATGCACCTATATTATCTCTTTATTTAGAATTCACTAGAATCGTTTGGCGTTACCTACATTTGCCTTCACTCCCAGCTGTATCCTGAAGTAGTATTTCAGCAATGTGACTTGTGTGTATTAGTCAGAAATGCAGTGCAACATGCTAAACCTTCGAATTTGAAACCACTGTAGGTGTTCTGGGCCTTTTCTATATACTTGGAGGCAGTTGCTATCCTTCCCCAGTTGGTTCTGCTACAGAGAAGTGGGAATGTGGACAATTTGACTGGACAATATGTTCTCTTTCTTGGGTACGTATTTGCCTGTTTGATCCTTTGCCTTTAATGGAGTTCCCATTTTGGAACTCGATGTTGATAATAGCATGAGTACTACCTGCACTAAAGCTATTGTAATCTCTTCATTTTGCTTACAAACAGACTGACTTATTTTATGTTATGCATTTTGTGTTTGTACGCAAAATCTGAATGAGCAATGAATTTAACTTGCAGGGCGTATCGTGGACTATATATCATCAACTGGATCTATCGTTATTTCACAGAAGATCATTTCACTAGATGGATCGGTAAGTCATTCTTACAACAAAGAAGCACCAATTACATTTGACCGATCTGTTCTTCCTCATTGCTAATGTTTGTTTGACATATTTGCATTTTCCCAGCTTGTGTCTCCGGTCTTGTCCAAACAGCTCTCTATGCGGATTTCTTCTACTACTACTACTTAAGGTAAAGAGACCTCTACTCTAAAACCTGTAACAGCCACTGATTATGCACTGACTTTGAATCCCTTTCTGCTTCATTTTAGCTGGAAAACCAACACCAAGCTTAAGCTTCCGGCTTGAGAAGAACCAAGACAAATTTTGCAAGAGTGTGAAAGTTCAGGAAGTTACAACGATGGGGACACTAGAAAAACGAAAAAAAAAACATTACAATCTAACAACGAGTTGAATGATGCAGGATTGTTGTTTAAGATGTGCTTTTAGCCTTTCAGTGAACATTGTAAGTTTGTAACTCTCACGTTGAGGTTGAAATCAAAACTCAAGTCTTTTTGGGGGAAACAAAAAATCTGAAGAGCCAAAACACTGTTTTTCTTTTGTAGTCTTTGTTCAAAACTGTAGCTCAGATTAGAAGAGTAAAGTACAACAACAATGTCTTTGGAGATAAAAAAAAATACTTAGTCTTCTCGAGTGTGTTTTACTTTCTTGGTTTTCTTCTTGTGGTCTCGTGTCTTCTTGCTTCTTACCTCGTCTATCTCTTCACCCTTCTCTGAGACTTTATCTCTACTTCGTTTTTCTTTCTTTGGCTTCTTTTTCTTCACAGGAGCCTCCTCTGTTTTATCTTCATTATCTTCTTCATCATCTTCCTGGATCGTCATTCCCTCCTCTGTTTCAGCCTCAACCACTGTGTTTGCTACAGCTATCTCTGCTTCGACCATAAACCAATCATACCAACTTAGGAATATAGAAACAACCAATCATACCAACTTAGGAATATAGAAACAGATGTGGTATGTAAACGGTAAAAAGAAACTAACCTTCACCACTAAAGCCTGAGTCGAATACAAGACCTGTAAGATGCTGCTTCAAGAAAACCTGCAATAACAAGAAAAAATGAGTGAAAAAGACTGCTTCACAAAAGAACATCAGACTCTATTGTCGAAGAGTGTACCGCAGAGATGAGCTGGCGTGTCTTCACGTCATAGACTCGTAAATATCGATCCAACCCTGAACAGTTCAATAAGACAACACACACATTAGACTGTTGAAACGCAAATGAGTTTTTTGATGTTGGACAAATACAATGAATCTTCTTACCGCAAGAAGCTATCACTTGATGATGTGGATGTCTAACCACAGATCTTATGCTTCCAGAACACTTCCCTAAAAAGTTTCCCAACAGCTTTCCTGCAACAGAGAGATGAGTGATTACTTGTTTGATACATCAACCATTGTTAATGACACATTAGTAGAGAGATAGGATCAATGAACCTGTTCGTATATCAAAGGCAGCGAGGTCAGCAGAAGCATTCCCGACATAAACAGTATGACCATCCGGATCTTCAGAGACTGCTGTAATAGCCGTCTCAAGAAAATCAAAGGACAGGACCGGTCTACGCTGAGCAGAAACATCGTAAAGACGAACCTGTCTCCAGAAAAAAAAAACATGAGTAATCCGGACAAAGCGATTACAATCTGGTGGCAGTAGAAAAGAAAACTTTATGGTTTAACCTGGTGAGACTTTGTTCCAGTGACAAATTTACGATGGTCTTCGTTGCTCAAGAAGGCAGCACAAGTGAACCAGGTTGGTGTGAAGATCCCGAGATTGTCTTTTGGAGGCTGCACCAAAGCAGAGATTTGGTTAGAAGAGAAGCTTGAAGGTTTTGGAAGAGATAAAGAAACTCACAGATTTGGCGCTCCAGATCTTAGCACATTGTTCAAGATCCCATATACTGACTTCAACACGTTTCCTGCATTACAACATTCATCTCAATATGGTAACTACACCAACCGAGAAATAACGAAAAGATTGATTCAGTTCTTAATTTACTACTACTAACCCTCCAAACAAGCCGAAGTTCTCGCTCCCATCAACTTTACCAACCAACACTTCACCAGAACCACATGCTTTCCAAGTATTGGGAGCAGCTTCATCCGTAGAATCATCACTACGTGCATCGCGAAACTTAACTGTTCTGAGGCTCACATCTCCCTTCTTCGTGCATGTAAGCAATCTGCAAGATCTAAATTTACACGAAGATTTGTTAAGAAACGTCAATGGTTCAGTGCAGAAGTTAAAAACATACCTTTCTGCTGCCTGATCATCTTTTTGTTTTCTGAATAAGTGCAAACCAGAGACTTCGTCATCATCCTCAGTTGAAGAAGAACCGTCATCACCAAATACAGAGTATGCAAAGTGAAGATCACCATTACAAGGATTAAGAACCTCAACCTAAAAGTAAAAGTACATAAACGTTAAGCAGATTAAGTAACACATACACTTAAGAGTAAGGATTAATAACTCACGTTGCCGTCTTTTCTTGCCACAGCCAGAAGCTGCAAAATTAAAACAAAGACAAAACTGATAAAGCTTTTCAACTAAAACAGACCTTTAGCTTCTTCAATCATAACATTTTTTAAAAAAAGGATGAAACTTTATTACCGGGTTAGTAAGCCTATCATCCATGGAAGAGGCGAGAACGCATCTGGATGCGTTCGCCTCCCCCCATGTGTTGACTACAGTTGGAGTTCCTCTCTCTTTGCCTCGAGCTTCAGTCACTGCACAATCGAATTGAAAAAAAAAACAGCTCAAACCAAAGAGGTTTTAGGTTTTACAAAGAGGGAGGGAGAGAGAGGAAAGTGGGGACCTTTGATTAAGCCGAGAGAGTCAAAGGTTAAAGCTCGGATCGGAGGGCAACCGTAGGTCTCGTTGGTGATGACTCGAGGCATTTTTTTGTCGCCGTAATTTGGCTCTGAGTTGTTGCAGAGGGGAAGACGACGGAGAAGAGAAGAGAAAGCTCTTTTCTAAAACCCTACGGTTTTGTCTGTTCAGTTTTTATCATCTACCCGCTCGGTTTAGCTTAACCGGGAAAATTGAATTTTGTCTGCTTAAATTCAAATTTCTCAGTATTTAACACGTTGATCAACTTAGATGACTTTCTTTATGTTTATCTTATGATCTTGCAGTAATGGTTCTTAGTGATTTTATTTTCCGTTCAACATACTAATATATAAGAGGTAGTAAATCTGTTCGTTAATCAAAAAGTATCTACCAATATGCTCTTTACAATCTTCAAGTGGACACAGGAGAGTATCTTTCGCAACAAATTCTACCCTTTATAAGTCTCTGGATCATTCAGAAGCCAAAGAAGCAGAGCTCTCTGGCCTTTTCCTTCTCAAAGGTTTCAAAATAATGGGAGCCATTGGGCCAGGGACTGGAATCTTAGTGGCTGTATGACTATCATATACCATTGCGTGCACCTATCACCTATGCACACTCCTCCAAAAGCAGCTGCTGTTGGGATATACCTATTCAGCTCTTTTTGCAAGTTGGACTCTGTGTTCAGGCATCACCATTTGTTAAATCATTCAAGCGAGTGAGTTTCCAGTGTCCTTTAAGAGTTAAGACCAGGCAGTGTTACAAAAGTGTACATCAGTGGAGCGCTGAGATTTTAACAATACCTTGAGCTCTGCATCTCTAGCAGCAAGATCTCCAAAAAGATAAATTGATTAAGCCCGATTTCTATTTCTAAGAGTTAAGGCCCAACTCTTTTTAAGTATTATCTGTGAGGTATATAAAGATGTTCTGTATTTAAAACAAAAGCTTAGAAATTATTAAGTCTAAAGAAAAGAAAAAAAAACAATGACACCCACAAAATGATAAAGATAAAAGGACACTTTAAATCCGCAGGTGACTGAAACAAAAGAGTTTGAAAAAAGAAAATTAACAATGATGAGGTCTTCTCCGAGGGGCAACCTTAAACTTTTCTTGTAATGACATTGTGAACAAAATTTTCAGGTTTAATATACTTAAAAGACAGATATCATGATTAACTAGATTACTTGGCTTCACGAGTTTTAAACAATTTTGGACCCACCCACTAAACGATGCTATTGCAGCTAATCTAGACTATTTAAAATAGCTTATCACTGTTTTCACTCTAATTTTTAGATAAAAAAATACTAGTATGTAGTAGTACTATTTGTTTTTAAATATGGCTATGCAATTTTCAGATTAGGGTCATCCCTCGATTGCGGTGTACATTTACCTTTCTTCAACTTTGTGTTAGCTGATTTGTGTGAATCATCGGAATTCGTATTTAATCTACCAATTTGTCTTCAAAAAGTTATACTACTTCGTTTTAATCATCATAGGCTATATTAAGCGACATCGATTGTTTCTTAAAGCTCAAGATGTACTACAGTCTACATGTATGATAACTGGATAAGTAATCATAACACAGACATACATATTTTCTATGTTGAGCAAATTTAAATGAGAGTATAAGTATGTGTATACACTAGGCCTAGTATGCACACACATTACAAGTCTTGAGATATGATATATAAAAGAAAACTTTGTTTTTATAAAATTTAAAAATTTAAAATGATATTACTCGACCTATCAAACAAACTAGAATGTACAGTTAACTAAAACTATATGTATCGTAGAATAGAATATGTAACACAATATTAGGTACTGATGTTGAAGCTAACTTTTGGTCCAATTATCTAAATTGAGTTTCAAAAAAAAAAAACAAGCTGC
Source organism: Raphanus sativus (assembly GCF_000801105.2). Taxonomy (NCBI): domain Eukaryota; kingdom Viridiplantae; phylum Streptophyta; class Magnoliopsida; order Brassicales; family Brassicaceae; genus Raphanus; species Raphanus sativus. The sequence goes on along the minus strand of NC_079518.1, from coordinate 5,872,264 downwards.
AAGGCAAAACCCAATCTTTCAAAAAAAAAAGAGAGTCAAAAACCCAAAATGAAAGAAATTATTTTGAAATGGAGTGTTCGAGTTGAAGGCAAGTAAAAAGTTAGCTTCGAAGTAAAATAGAAATCTGCTCAATGCGAGTAAGTAGGTGACTTGATTAGAAATGGCTAAATCCACTAAATAAGTACAATTACATTGCATATTAAACGAAAATGTTAAACAATTTTTATCTATAAATAAATAGAAGACAAAATAAGAATAATTTACACAGTTTCTACTCATTATCTTATTAATTTGGTATTTGTTTATGTTATTTTAGGTATTGTACAAAGTTGTAATATCAAATATTATTCTCGTTTCAAAAAATATATATTCTAGAATTTTCACAATTCTTAAGAAAATATATAAATTTTGACAATAAATGCATTATTTTTTGTGTTTAATTATTTACTATGATTTTTAACCAATCAAAATTCAACGAATATAATTAATGTTTTTGAAATTTACAATTTGTTATTATTACATATATTGAAACTGTAAAATATAAATCTTTTATAAACAATTCTCTTTTCTAAAACTTGGATTATTCTGAAATGTAGAGTGTATTATTTACCTGTACTTATGTTCTTAGTAGTCTTTGTTCAGATTTCTTTTAAACTAAAACCTAAAATCACTGGTCGAGTATTAGAATTACGATTTTCTCCATCTAACCTTTTTTTCTTCTCCATCTAACCTTGTATTTACTCATTTTCTTATCTTACATTTGTTAGACACTCACGTAAAACAAATGATCACCACCATAGTAAAACATATCAAAGACATAATTACATATAAGTGCTTATAATTAACGACAGTGTTCAACGACAAGCATGACCCGACCGCAATTTAATAACCCTTGTGAAAGAAGCTTACTCACATTGTTACAACATGAAATCTTATTCAATTAAAAGTGATTAACTATTCAGCCGCATATCTTTTTATATCCTTCATGTAGACCACCACACAAACGTATAGAAAGAAAAAAAAACATTAAAGAAAAAGAGAAGATAATAAATAGTATTAAAAAAAAAACATAATACAATCAAACAAACTCTCTTTTTCTTCTCTCATCATCTTTCCCACGCTTTCACGCTTTGCCTATTATTTCGATTTTTAAAATTAAATAAAAACAATTCACTTCACTCTTTTTTTTTTCTTTGCTGTATCTGTAAAGGACTTAATACTCTCCTCCTCTCACACCAGTCTCAATTCCAAAGCTCTGTTTACAATGGAAACACTGAAGAAGAACCCCTCCGTGAGAAGAAAAGGCAAGCTAGCGAGAACATTCCAGAAGGTATGCAGCCTGAGAACAACCTCCACGAAGGTCTCCTCCAACAACGGAATCGGCGGCATCTGTATGCTCAAGTCACACAACAACCCAAACTTCGACGACGAGGACGACTCCGACTCCGTCTTCGATCTGAAGAGCACCTCGAGCAGCAGCAGCCGGAGCGGCGAGCTCAGGATACGGGAGCGGCGGAGAGCCGTTTACGAGGCGGTGGTCGCCAAGATCTTCGCCAGCACGACCTCGATCAAAGCCGCGTACGCCGAGCTCCAGATGGCGCAGCGCCCCTACGACAACGCCGCGATACAGGCGGCGGACACGGCGGTGGTGGAGGAGCTCCGGGCGCTGTCGGAGCTGAAACGGAGTTTCCTGAGGAAGGAGCTGAGGAACATCTCCCCTCAGGTGGCGGTTATGCTCGCCGAGATCCAGGAGCAGCAGAGCCTGATGAGGACGTACGAGATCACGATCAAGAAGCTCGAGTCCGAATCCTCCGAGAAGCAGTCGAGGATCGATTCTCTGAAGAAGGATCTCGAGGAAGTTTCAACGGTTAACAGAACGATCGAGAAGAAACTAACGGCGAGTGGTTCCCTCTCTCCGTTAGATAACGTCGTGTTCTCGAATTTGAATTTGGGCGGTTACGCTCAGGTTCTAGGGTTTACGTTGAGATCGGTACGGAGCTTCGTTAAAGCTATGGTGAAGGAGATGGAGTCGGCGAGCTGGGATCTCGACGCCGCCGCTTCCGCCGCGATCCGGAACGCGTCAACCGTCTTCCCCCGCCCGAGCCACCGCTGCTTCGCGTTCGAATCCTTCGTGTGCTGTAAAATGATGGAGAGTTTCGAATCTCCTTATTTTTCGTTACCTAACGTCGACGAGAAACCGAGCCGGGAGCGGTTTTTCGACCTGAGATCCGTCGACCCGGTTCGGTACTTGACCCGAAACCCGGGCTCGTCCTTCGCGAGGTTTGTGCTCCACAAGTACTTGAACGTTGTGCACGCGAAGATGGAGTGTTCCTTCTTCGGGAACTTGAACCAGAGGAAGCTGGTTAACTCGGGCGGGTTTCCGGATTCCGGTTTCTTCGCTGCGTTCTGCGAGATGGCGAAACGGATCTGGCTTCTGCACTGCCTGGCGTTTTGCATCAGCGAAAACGTCACGGTGTTTCAGATTAAAAAAGGATGTAGATTCTCTCAGGTGTACATGGAGAGCGTGAGATCAGGCGACGAGTCTCTCTTCTCCTCCGATGATAACGCAGATATCCGGGTCGGGTTCACGGTTGTTCCCGGGTTTAAAATCGGTGATAACGTGATACAGAGCCAGGTTTACTTATCTCCGGTGACCGGTTTTTCTACTTCATAAAAACGATATGATGATACACAAATATTTTTCACGCGTTATGGTTTCGACACGCTCCGGGATGGAAAAAGTGCGGCGGCGCGTGTAAAAGGAATGGTGGGACATGATTCCCTTGGTGGCAGCAGGACTGGCATGTGGGACCTGTATTGAAAGGGGGTAAGAGAAGTGTGACGGTGACAGAAAATGGCGCGAGGGACAAATCATCATCAAAATAGTTTAGTGACAGGAAATGATAAAATTTGAATTTTTCTTTTTCTTTATGTTTAGGTTATAAAACACAGCAAGGTAGTATGGCATGGAAGAGGAATAGTGTTCTATGTCTTTTTTACATGTTAAATATAACTGAATTTTTGTTTACAGTGTCTGGAGTTGGTCGGGACCATGCCTATAAATAGCCTTTGCAGATAAAACAATAAGTTAGTTCTAATTTCAGTATTATTATTAGTTGGAATTTCAGTTCAATTTTTTTTTTCAGTATTTCAGTATTTTTATTTTAATTTCAGTTCAAATTTCAGTATTATTATTAGTTGGAATGGACGAAAGGAGCTACTGAGCAATGTATTATTATAATAAGTTATCTCGTCGTAGCTTTTTTTATTATATAGGATATCTTCTAAATTATGAATTGTGGAGTGACTTGAAAAATAAGATTAGAATCGTCTTTTTTTAGTCAAACAATTTGCGCTGGAGTGGCTTTATTGACCTGATTATTTTCTAATGTCAGTTTAGCTAATGTGAGTGTTATTAAAGAACCATATCAATATATTGTATGTGTTGAATAGTATGCATGGAGTTTAAAGCTTTTAGAAACGTGTAGATTAACAAATGGGTCGGAGAGAGTGAAAGCGAAGATCGTGTTTGGGTAAGAGAGTGAGACAGATTGTGACGTAAGACAATCAATCCAGTGAGAACGATTGACCAATAAAAGAGTCCCACACCACGACCGATTTTGTAATCTATCTAACGTGTTTTCTTTTATCATCTGAAATCTAACTTGTTAGGCAGCAATTAAATGCCTTTGTATAATTGATTCGTTGCACGCGGGTTGGTATGGCATAAATTAATGATGAAAGTAATAAATGAAAAACATACAATCTGAAATTTATATGGATCAGTTCTTTTTAAAAGATTCACTCAATACATTTTGGTTATTGTAGATTCTAAATTTCTAATTAGTTGGCTATTTGATCTAAGAGAATGGTCATTTGAAGATTCTGAACCATTTCATTTTCACTTTAACCAGAAACCGCCTTTTAGTTATATGACTCATGTTTGTAGAAAGACAGACGTTGGTGGCTGTCTCGACGAGAAAGAGCTTCAGCTGAGCTGATGGGTCTGACCCATTTGTTTAAACATAAGGTCAGGAGCAAGTCTGGGTTTTACATTGAAAGATATGTTTTTAGGGGTCGAATTTGAAAAACATATGACCAAGATATTATCTCATAAAACTGTTGTATAAGGTTGTAAAAATGGGATGACAAAAAAGGTTGTAAATATGGATATGACGTATCTATCTATAAAGTTTTAAATGAATTGATAACATAACTATACTTTCAGATGACTAGTATAAAAGGCATTGTCTGCATTTGACAACTCGAGGCTGTATTGGTTTTGCTGTCCTTGTAGAGATGCTTAGCTCAGTGGACTAGATCTGCTTGAGCAATGAATACACCATTATCCTCCTCGCTCTTAACTTATTTAATCTACATGCTAGTTATTGCTCTCGTGCATTTTTCTCTTCTTCATCTTTCTTGAGGTCCAATTTTGCCTTCTAAACAAGAGAAGGAAGCTCCGAGCATCTAGTAGAGTGGAAAATTATCGGCACAAAGCAGGAACGAAAAGGGTAAATTTATGAAAATGTGAAATGTTAGTGAGACACAACAATAGCGCTAAATTCAAATAAGATTGGACAAAGATGCAACTGCTTAGTCTTAGAGAGATTTACACTCAGAGTCACATTATGACTTTACACATCACTTTAGGTCACTTTCTACTCTATAGACACTTATTCTTAACTTATTCATTTCTTTCCTAACTAAAGCATAACTAAATACAACGAGTAGGACCTACCATATATTCTATCTACTTCACCATTATTTTGTAATTTTATTTGTGATGGAAACAACTATGAAAAAAAAAGCAACAAAACTTACACACAGATTTCATCTTCTTCATCTTTAATTTTAATCCCATGAGAAGTGATAGTGGCGTCAAAATTCCTGCACATTGATTTCATCTCTTTCACCCTTAATTTGGACCCTAAAATCTGAAGAAAACCTTTTTCCCCTCCGAAATAACAATCACGGCCACCACATCCCATGTCTATCTTCATCATTAGCCATGAAAGTAGAACCACCAAGCTTCCTCCTCTGCAACAACTCGGCTGCGCCTCCTCCTTTCGATTCACAACACATCAAATCTCAATCTGTGACCACAAAGCTTCTTCCTTGACAGAAATTCAATGAGGTGGTCGTCGTACGTCGCCGCCACTTCATTCTTCACGTCACAGGGGAAAGCTTAAGCAACAATGGTGATTTGTCTTCGTTTTGCACATTTGGTCCTCCGATTTTTAGTTTTTCTCAGTTTGACCCCAGACTTTCAAAATTGCATATAAATCCTCTTGAATTAATTCCAAACTTCTAAATATACAGTCCAACATTTTCTTATATTGCAAGATTGGTCCCTTACGCTTATGCCTTATCTCACTTTGGTTCAAAACTCATGAGATTGCTCAATATTAACCAATTATGAACTCCAACATTTGTTAATGCAACTGAAGACACATATACACAAATGCATCATAAAGTAATTAAATGAACTAAAACGTAATACTAAATTCACTGAATTTTTGAATATGCAGACACCAAATTCATTTTGTCTTAAGATCACATTTTTAAGACAAAAACACAACCTTTTATTTAGGATAAATGACAATGTTTGTTGTACATGTACGTAAGTGTTATCTCTACTGTTATATCTAGATTGATTGTCGTTAAAAAATTTACAAGACAATAGAAAACAAATACTCTTGCAGCTTAATGGAATATGTGTACAAGAACTTTTTCATTTTCGAATCGAATATGTGTACATGGATATTGTTGGCAAAAAATGTGTACATAAACATTAGTGTACATAATGATAATATAGAACCGTGTACATAAGGGGATAGAGAAACCCATGTACATGTGGATAATAATTTAATTGTACATCTTGTGAATACATTTATAATGGTGGTAAACATGGCAATAAACCAAAAGTTTAATGTACACATATAACAATGCATGTTTGCCTCTATTTCATCTACTATTACAAAACAAACACACATTAGATACATTTTTAATTTACAATCAACACTGTAAAATATCATCAAGATGTACACATAGTTTTCGCTGTCCACATGTACATGGGGTTGTGCATTGCACAAAATAATGATAATTGATGTTTGAGATAACTTTGAGTAACCTGATTTAGTTTATTTAGATTGTACATTTTGACATCTTATGATTTTAATATAGTTTTTACCATCTTAATTTATTTAATTTTATACACTATATCCATTCCATTTTAATATCTTGTGATCTTATGATATAGTTAATGCATCTAAATATCTTAAGATTTTAATTTATTTTTACCATTTTAATTTAGTTAATTTAGTCTTCCTCGTTGTATTATTCTCATTGTTTTCATTATCAGCAAACCTTATTTTCTTTTTTATGTGTGTATTGATGTCTTGATATTTTAGTAGTTTTCACCATTTATTTTAAATTCATATGAACCATTTAAAGGTTTTGAATGTATCTATGTTCATTTGCATTTGATAGGGTGTAGAATGTACAACTGAAAATTTGGGATCAAAATAAAGGGATCTTTCTTTACAATTGAAAGTTTATGGTCCAAAATGAAAACAATCTTAATTCCGAGGACCAGTTGTGCAAAAAGACCAGAACTGGCCATTGCTGTCCCCAGGTTCTCGAACTGAAAAAGAAACTGTCGACTTTGATGACGGACGACTTGCGGGCGACGATGTTAAACCTTTCTACCGGACATGAGACACCGCGGAAGAGAAGATCCGTAAAGAAGGAAGAATACCGTGGTGGATGGAGCTCGCCGTGGATGAAGATTCCGGTGGAGAGCTCATTAACTTGAGCAGTCCCAGCGTTTAGAGTATATGATGGTGAATTGCCAACCATTCGTTGATGCAGAACAGTCTGGATGTTTTCAATTTTTTTTAAACGATGAAGAATGTAGGAGAAGAAAAAGAGGAGAACAAGAAGAAGAAGAGAAAAGTGAGTGGGACCATTAAATTATGTATTAGTTAGAAAATCTAACTAAAATTGAACAAATAGTTAAAGAAAGTGTCTGAATAGATGAAAGTGACCTATAATGCTATTATAAAGTGTAAATGTGACTCACAATGTAAATTTCTCTTAGTCTTAAAAGATTTTCTTTAAAGAGGAGTTGGTCTATTGGTTAAAAGTTCTCGGTTTGTAAATCACAAGTTCGAAAAAGATCTACCCTCAAAGAGGAGTTAAATTATATGGTTAAGATTTTGCCCTAGAAGAGTGTATGAATCGACAGATACAAAACTTCGTTACAGAAAAATCATATATATAATGCCTGAGTTTTCTCTCTTCTAAGAACAGCCACGTCAGACTCTTTTTAATGGTTGTGGGTCCCATGTTCGGTTTAGCTTTTGGTCTGATTTGGGTTGGTCTGCTTTAGGTTCTCTATATTTGATTCCATAATTAAATCGAACGTTGTGTTTTGTGCTTAAATGTTAGGGCTTCATTATTATCTCTTTTCTCCATTCAACCTCGCCGTCTACACTTTGCAAACCTAATGATTTGCAAACGGAAAGGTTGACATCACGGTCTCCGTACCCAACCTCTAACCCTCTCTTCCCACCTCTTCTGGCGTCCTGATACCGTCCCGGAATCCATTGCTCTGTTTCTGCCAGCGAGACCACAAAACGGTCCATGGAGGATGTCCCTCACAAATCATGGGGCTGCGAGATAGATTTAGTCGTCTCACACTATTTGGCGTCTTGAAGTTCCTTGATTCTCGAGTGGCTTCACCACCGTCGACTCTTCTATTTTGAAATCTAGGGTGTTTGTTGCGCAAGGACATTCTTAGGATGAAAAGTGAAAGAGAAGAAGTCAAGAGTGGTGGTATTGTAAGAGAATTTTTGCAACAATGATATGTAGGTTGCAACAATGTTTGCAGTGATGAATGTATCACATGATGATTCATCATCTTCCGTAAACCACAATTTATGGAGAATTTTTGGAATGATTGGCGAAAGCTGCTTGGGAAGAAGCATGTGATACAGAAGTTAAATGATTATGACTTCACTCCCAAATCTAAGTGGCATTTGAGAGAGAAAGAGACAAATGAGCACAGAGGTAGTTAGAAATATTTTTCTTCTGTCGTGGTTTTCCTTGGTTTTGTCATAAATATTTCCATCTTAAAGAAACAAATGAGCACAAAGATAGGTGAAATTTTATCTTCACAGGAGAAAAAAGCTTTGAAATAAGAAAAAGGGAAGCAAGAGGAGAAATATATGTGGGCTGTTGTCGACGGTGTCAATGAAAATGTAAATTTTCCCCATAGCATTGTCATTGTTCCCAAGTCAGACTTCCTCGCTCAAACTTCTATTTATCTTTCAGGTTGGTAATGTCAGAGTTGAGCCGCATGGGCTCTTCAGAGACCGTGGAGAGCATCCTAAGGTTATTTCCCTTTCTTAAGGACTTATTTTTGTGATCAATATACCTTGACGTTGTGGGTTTGGGTAAGGCATTGTCTATTTTGTTTTCTCTCTCAAAACATGTCTACTGTCTGTTTTTTCAGATGGAAAAACTGAAGAAGCGTATCCATCCATCTGATATCACCATGAACATTGGGAAAGATATGAGCGTGTTTGTTGGACATTGGGAAAGGTGATATGGCAAAAACTCAGCTCAGAAAATGACAGAGGCTTCCAGCGTTTCTTGGACAATGTTCAGTACAAATCCAGAGGGATCTTACGCTATGAGTGTGTCTTTGGACAAGGCTATGAGAGCACTGATGGACTCGGTAAAATCTCTATTTTTTTGCTTATGTTGTGTGTGTGAGATGTCCTGTGTCTGCACGTATCCATACTTACGTGTTTTTCTGTTATGTTTATTGTAGCAGAGACAAGCACAGAATTTGTGGAGAAAATGGATCTGAAACCAGGACAGAAAGTGTTAGATGTTGGTTGTAGCATTGGTGGAGGTGACTTTTACATGGCTGAGAATTTCTATGTTCATGTTGTTGGTATCGATCTCTCCGTCAACATGATTTTGTTTGCATTGGAACGTGTTATTGGACTCAACTGCTCGATTGAGTTTGAGGTCGAGGAGTGCACCACAAAACATTACCCGGAAGATTAGTTCGATGTCATTTACAGAAGTGACACACATCCAAGTACACAAACTTAATCTAAGTTGTTCTTTCTTGAAGTTTATCACTGTGAATGCTTAACTCATTCATTCTCTCTTCTTTAACAAGACAAACCAGCATTGTTCAAGATTTTCTTCAAGTGCCTTAAACCAGGAGGCAAAGTGCTCATCAGCGACTATTGTAAGAGCTCGGAAACTCCATCTCCTGAGTTTTCAGAGTTCATCGAACAGAGGATATGATCTCCATGATGTTCAAGCTTTTGGGCAGGTTTATTTTCTTCTTCAAAAAAATGTTATAGTTAAACCTTTTTTTTAGTAAAAGGCTTTATATAAACCCTTTTCTCTAACCCTTTGCCGCAAATATTCAATGTATAGATGCTAAAAGACGTAGGCTTTAACGATGTGACCTGGCTATCTTTCTAGAATGATCCTATCCACCCAAAAGAGTGGAAATAAGTACTTTCGGCAACTAGCAGTGCCTCGAAAGGTTAGAGCGAGTGACAAGGAGAAGTATGAGAAAGCCAGAAATTTTACTGTAGACAGCTTTTATTGTTCTTGAAGCTTGTGCTTATGCTATTACTATTTCTCTTTTTTAGCAACAGATTTTTTTTTCCTAATTGCAGAACATTTTTTTTCCTAATTGCAGAACCACATAGACAGTATAAGAACAACTTACAACAAGAATTTTACATCTAAAGATGTTACAAAGAAGCAACTTGTCGTCGCTATTTATCTCATGCTACTTATCTCATTAACAACAGCTATGTCAACACTTTCCACATCTACACTAAGTATAATAATAAATAAAACACCAATCTTCTTCTTCTAATACAATTCCTAACACTTCTCCAACCTTTACATCTCTACTCTTACTCTATACACCACCACCATCAACAATTTGTAATCCCACAACTTCGGTTTTGTTAACGCCCCCGCGCAAGCGCGGAGCTCCGCACCTAGTCTTACCAATGAAGGTCCATCTTTAAAAACTTGCGCTAAAAGTGGTATGTATTTAGCATGTATTTGATAAAAAAAATCGGGCCAAAATCACACTTTTATATAGATTGAAGAGTCCACATTTTGTCTATAAGGGCTCTTGCGATTAATGGGTCGGGCCTGATAACAGGAGATACATTAACCGAGTTCATTGTCAGTTTGTTACAATTGGCATAAGTTGACAAACCCTAACTTCAAGTAACTGATTCACAACTCTCGGGCCTGTCCATCCGGACCATCGATTCTACTACTCGTGTGAAAGAGCTATTTTTAAAAGTAATACAATGCACTAATGACGTAAAGAAAAATATATACTCCTTCTGTTTTTAAATAATACATGTTTTGAGATTTTCACATTTTTTAATAAAACATATTAAAATTTACTTATTAGTGCATAGTTTTTTGTTATTTTATATTTCCTATATTTGTTTTTGAACATATATTTCCTATATTTCTAAACCAATAAAATTTCAAAAAATACAATTAATATTTTTGAGATTCACAATTATTCATAATTAGTTGACAAAAATTACATTGAAAATATGAAAAATACATTTTTTGAAACAAAAAAAATTCCTAAAACATACATCTTTAAAAAACAGAGGGTGTATAAAAATGTAAAGCACTGGTCTTTCATTTGTCGGTTGGTTTAAGACGACCACTAATTTGTATTTCAGCCAGAGTTGTAAATTATATCCCCATAGCTGGATGTGCTAATACTACCGACTACCAAGCATGCTTTACTTCAAAAACACGCCCCATTCAATAAATTCTATGTCGCAATCCAAAGTCATGACATCAATAATCCTCCATGAATTAGAGTTAATATCATAGATTTCCAAGTCTTTGTCCATACAACAAGATATGCAACACTCTTACTACATCGGCATTTTTTACTTTTGTTAGCACACGTCTTTTGAATTTTAGTATAGTAACGTAGAACACTCAAACATTTGAATCTAGTCCAACGTTTATGTTTTGTATTATGATATTTCTTTTATTCATAATTTTAATTATTTGTTAGACATTTGCTTTGACGTTGCTTTTCTTTTACACCGAGGTTTAAATGATATATAAAAATTAAAACGACATTTTTTGCTAAATTAAATTACTTATTTTTCCAATCCAGAACACTTGTACCATAACTACCATATATCACTGGTCAGTGGTTTCCTTAAGACTACCCAAGGGTAAAGCACACGGGTAGTAATACTACCATGGTATATTAAAGAATGTACTAACTTGACAAAAAAAAAGTTAAAACAGAAAAAAATGAAATAGGAGTCTAACGGAGACTATCAGTGGCCAACGCCGGGACTGGGAACGGATTGAAGAAGCCGGTCAATGGTGGAGAGATGTCGAGATCGGAGCTTTGCGTTGGAGATGACGGCGTATCCCTTTTTGCTCGGCGCCGAGTTTTGGATTTTGCCCTTTGGCAGAGCAGTTAGGGTTGTGGTTTTGGTCACGTGAGGCATATGATTCTTCTCTTCCTCTCTCACGGTCAAGTTCTCTTGTTTCTTCATCTCCAACAGCTTTCTTGAAGAAACTGGCGATGGTGAGGCCACGATAATGACAGCGAAGACTATGAAAAGCCAGATGGTCACTAAACGAACGGCCATGAACAGCTTTGGTCTTTGGGGAGGATATAATCTATTAGAATAGAGAAATAGAGAAAATTAGAGTGATGAATTCAATAAAATATGAAGGCTTAAGGTTGCTATGAAAGCATGAAGTAGTATCTATATATAGTCACAGATAGAGAAAGAGAGGGTTCCTATTTTAGAATCCACACAGTAATAAGGCTAGCCTTTCTCCAGCTTATGCCACATAGGATTTGAGAACAATTTTAGAAGCGACATGTCATTAAATGAAAAATTTTAGAAAACCAATCAGTTCATTTCATTATATCCACGTACATTTACTCAATTCCACCTCAAATTCTTATCTTTTCCATCCGACCTCAACAATGACGAATTCAATGGCCACGCTTTCCAGAAGACTCTTCCGATCTCTCCTATCCAACCCCAGATTCTCCCGATCTCCCAGATCTTTCTGCACCAACAACAACAACATCGACGAGTCGTCATCATCCTTCTCCATCTCAGACACCGAATCGCCCCACGAACCCAACGCTTCGGATCCGAACCATCGATTCTCCGGAGATGATCGCGTGATGGAGGAGCGTCTTCTCGAGAACAGCCTCGACTCCGGCATTTTCTCCGGCAAGTAGGCGAGCATGTGGAAGAAGATATCAGATCGGAGAAACTTCGCAGAGCTTCACTTCCGAGCTTCGATTTTCACCGATCTCTTCACCGGCAAGGTGGGTCAGAAAACAAACTTTCTTGTCTCTCTGTTTGTTCTTCTGATGTATTTTTATGGTTTTCAGTCTTTCTTTAATCTCTCTGTTGTAAATTCTATTGCCTGGAAGTTTGTTTTTTATTTATGTAACAACTAACAACATTGCTGCTTCTGTCTGTGTTATGATCGCCATTCTCTCTGTGTTACAGAGCTTGACGGACAATCATATTTATAGAAGATCAGTTTCTCCTATTTTTTCAGGCGCTTCGAATAGACTTATCTCCTACAAGCTGCTGCTAATGATGTCAAGATGTCTGAAAAAGGTTCGTAGGCGTGTTGTGTTTTAAGGTACGGTTTCTTTTTTGTCTCTTTAAGTATGAAAATGCTTATTTTTGAATTAAAATGATGAGTAACAAATATTATGTTTTGATGTCTAGATTTTCCTATCTCATTTGATTTTGCTGGGCATAAAGAGAAAGCGTACACGGTGCTACTGACACGGATGAAAAGATTAGTGGTTGAGTCAACAGAGAGTGCTGTATCCTATAGAGTTTCTTAGTGCAAGCTGCAGCAAAAGGCACAGATAGACGGGGCTCGATCTCCAGATCATAATGAAGAAGTATTGGTGTAGCGCACAAGGCAAAGCGTGGGTTCACCTGGCCACGAAACGCTTCTGTTTGGTTAGTATAAATTTGTATTATTTGGGACAGTTATCATCTTGCAGAAGAGCTTGGGAGATTTAGGCAAAAGACTAAAGTGTAGGATAGCTACTGCTGTGGGGAAACAAATGCTTGAGAATAACATGTTTATATTTGAAGCTGTGGACTTTGATAGAGTGTCTACAACTGAGAAGCTTCATCAACAATTGAGAAGCTTCATCAACAATAGAGATACAGAACACACTTGTGCAGTGTGCTTATCGAAAGTATGTCACTTCATTCCTTAAAACATTTCAGTAAGACTAACAAATTGTGTTTGATATAACCTTTTTAGTGATATGATTCTCATCTTGACTTGAACAGGCTAACCTCTGAAACCGAGATTACAGTTCATTCATTTACATATAATGAGTTCGAGATACCCTTTCCTTAGACAGAAGAATATATATAAAAGGGTAATGTTGAATATTTTTATTATTTTTCTTATCTGGGTAATGAAGTTGATTTGAGCTCCATGCATGAGCCAAGAAGCGGGCAATGAAAAGTATGCTACTTTGTTTGAACTGTTTTGTTAGGATTTGTTTTCTCTCCTAAGTTTTACCATTAATGCTATTCCCTCTCATACTATATCAAATTGGAAATGATAGACAAGAAAGGTCTAAAAGATACCAACAAATTAATCATTTTTGTTGTAGGCTAACAGATTTCTATTTGTAACATTTAAATCATGAATCTCAAGGTTCATCTTTAGATTTATGATCTAATACAATTTCAAAACGTTAAATACGTTTTGACGTTCTTAAATTATTAACCGAAGAATACTTTACAACCATTAGATGGAGGACAAGATATAAACAAATTGGAGAACAACTCCATGATTATAAAAGTGGTATTACTTTAGTAGCCTAGACAAGCATGTTAGTTTTCCTACAAGCATGTCACTGAAACAGGGAGGATGGGAAATTTTATGTGCCTTTCTTTTTGATTCAAAGAACATTCAATGAAAATGAGAAAATTATAACATGAACAATGAATTTTGTAATAGAAGTTAGAAGTGTACTATTACCATTTCTCTTTAGTCTTGACCAATCGTCAAAATTTGTTATAGACTATCAAATTTTTATATAAGATTTTTTTGAAAGGTATAAAAAGATTGGGTCAAGAAGAACAATTTTAGTATAATTCTTTTTAGTACGAGTTTTTTCATTGATAAGAATTTTGAGCAAATTATGATGATATATATTGAAGTGTAATTGTTTTTTTAAATTAAGCAAATACATATATAAAATATTTTCTGTAGTAGTAGAAATAATATTTTCTGAATTAAGTGGCACCACACAAAAAAAATCTTATTAATTGTTGTTTATCGTATGATTTCCTTTACATATTCTCACAAAAAAATAATATTTTCTTTACATATTCTTACAAAAATATATTAATAGCCATAATATTATTAAAACTTAAAAAAACAATTAAAATATAAAAATTAATAAAATAATTTAACAATTCAAATATAAAATCAGTACGAAAAGCACATGTAAATTGTATTCCCTAGATTTTTATCAATCTAAATCTTCATCATATTTTTAAAAATTATATACATTAATTAAAAATTATATTCTGAAATAAAACAGGTGTTTTGTTCTTTCATAAATTATAAAAGTTTCAAAAAATAAATATATCAATTATTAAAATCTTTAGCATAAGCGATCATGAAATAAAATTTAAAAGAAACAAAAAGAGAAGTAGATAAAAACCATATTTTTGACATAAAAATTAAATTATAAATCTTATGATTTGTGAGTTGCAGAGACGCCAAAAGAAAAAGACAAGAGCCGATATTTTATTAATCTTTCATAAAACCTTTTTTATTTTTTTTAAATAACTATTTCATTAACAAATTTTTGGTTTATATACGAACCTGGGTTTAACCGGTTCAATGGATTACCGGTTCTAAAGTTTTTGACGGTTCAATATGGAATTTAATTGGTTTTAACTTTAGTTGAATTTTGATATTAACCTAACTAAGTTTGTTGTCCTATTCATGTTTAAAAACACTGTTGACATAACTTCACATTCCCTTCACTTATGAGTTATGATACGTGAGGTTGTTCAAGTTTACAGTGTCCTCCTTTCTATCAACCAAATCCTAAAGCTTAGATTCGTGATAATAGACATAGAAAAATACAGCAACTTGAACAAAAAATATATATTTCAAGAACACAGCCAAAATAGAAACTCGCGCGATGAGCCAAATATATATAGTAAGAATGTCATTTCACTTGGATCTAACTTATACTGATATACACTAATTACATTTTTTTACCAAATATTCTTTAAATATCAAGAATTGAAAAAGTTCTATATATCTAAAATATATGAATATTACTTATAAAAATCGTATATAAAAATTTCCGCCGCAGCGTAGCGCGGGCATCTACCTAGTGTTGATAAAAAGGTAACTTAATAAGTAATGAATTAGTGGGAATCACTATCTGTCTTTTGGGCTTGTTTTTCTTTCTTTTGAATAGAAGTCTAAAGTGACGCACTACCGCATGCATGCACAGCATGACTTGGGTAGAATTTTCAAACTATATGATTTCAATGAATTTGTATGGCAATTTACGAAAAACGAATTGCGAAATACAAATAAAACACTCCAAAGTCGAGTACAAACTCATCAAAGAAGATTCTTAGGAGTTTCCGTTGTACATAGGAAGATGAATTAAGCATTAAAAAAAAGATAAATATTACCAAACAATTGTTATTCTAACATGTGAAATGTATTTAATATGTGAGGCAAAAGTCAAAGATCAATAAATCTACAAGAGAAAAAAAGAATGATAATTTTTGACTTGAAAAGAAAGGGATTAGTTGTTAACAAGAGTAGAAAGATTGTTTGCAGTAATCAGAATAATCATTAATGAATCGACGTGAGTCCTATGTAGTACTGAATCAAGTTAATCAATTTAATACTATCAGACTAATTTACTTATTAAGTTAAATAGGCTAATTAAATCTCTTGGGATACGGTATTAGATACGATGTAACACGTGTGGGAGTTTAGTAAGGGCATCTCTAACCCCACTCTATTTTTCACTCTAAAATAGAGTTTAAAGTAAAAAATACTGCAATGGTATTTTATTTTTCACTCTATAATAGAATGAAAAATAGGTTTACTCCAAATATAGAGTAAGTTGTTTTTCATTTTTCATCTTTCTATTTTTTATTCTAAAATAGAGTACCATTAGAACAAAATCTATCTCTATTATAGAGTCATTCTATTTTAGAGTAAAAAATAGAATGAATTCTTGGAGATGCTCTAAGTGATGTAGTTGATGTTTTGTCAAAATTCAGAAGTCGCTGGCCACTCAACGACGGTCATCACGCCACCGCCAAATGTTATGCTCACAAGTTTCATACTTTCTAGTTCATGTTGTTATCCCATTTTTCTGGAGTTTAATTTTCCTCTAATCAGAGTTGATTTCAGTTTTTTTTTGCACGCATATTAATGCCTGACTTGATTACTCAATTTTTCAAGTTTTTTTTCTTTGAATTGGCTGATATACCCTCAGTGCTTAGATTTTTTTTTTTTTTTGAAAAATGGCTTTCAGTTAAAATGCAGATAAAAAAAATTACAAGAATATGACTTTTTAGATCATGTAGTTTGAGAAAGCGTTAAAAAGAGGACAGCCACATGAGCTCCCAATGGAAATAAGCAAAAGAGAAGTAGAGGTGGGGACTAGGTAAAAGTGACATAAAACTAGCTAACACACTAGTACTTAGATGGCTGCTGATTTGTGAGTGCTCAGCAAATTCTTGCACGTAGTTAATAAGTGTAATCACTTTAATATTGAAATCCATGCACATAGACAAGAGGAGACAGTCTAGTGGTAAAATTTTGAAATTCAACGTGCATCTATGTTGGTCTTGAATCCAAATTTTGTTAAGAACTAAATTACCGTTGTTTGGTTAGTTTGGGATTGAATTTCAGCACAAATGGTTTACTCTATAGCACTACGTGTTTTGCTATCAGATTAGCAGATAGGATGTATTTTTAAAAAGAACTATGCACATGCTCAAATAATTTACTTGATTACGTGAAAACCTAATGAAAATTAATCATGGCGTTTACCAAAAAAAGAAGAAGTTAATCATGGAATTTGATCGAAATCTCCAATCCAGTTTTATAAATAGTGGTAACAACTTTGAAACAAATTTTCTAAACTTTTATAGCTTTAAAGTTTTTTTAATACCAAAAATCCACAAAATACCTAAGCAAAATTGTTAAAAATCGTTAATAGTACTAATGATATATAGATAGGGATAATTTTCCTACTATATATTACAGATAGAGATAATTTTTCTTTTGTAATATCTATACCATAATAAAAATTCTAAATTCCAAGATCTTAGGAAAAATTATCAAAACATATTTTTATTTTTATTTCTTCTACAAAAAGTTTTACTATTCTTTTGAATTTTGTATTCCCTCCGTTTCAAAATAATGTATGTTTTAGATTTTTTATACATATTAAAAAATACGTAAACTCTTAACTATAAATTTATTATGTTTTGTGATTAACTATTTTCCATAATTTTAATCAATCAAAATTTAGTAAACATAATTTTTTAAAATTTATAATTTAGCATTATTACATATATTTTTCTGGATCTGATTGGTAATGCTGTTGTTTTTAATATTTTGTTTTAGGATTATTGCTTTAAATTTTATTGCTATAGCTCTAGAATTAAATTTTTGAAAGGCACATAAAATTGACTGTGAAAATTCGGCTTCCACAACACACACATACATAAATAATTAAAATGACTGTGAACTCATTAAAATTAATAAAGCATGATTGATGTAGATTTAGGGTTTAATGTGGATAGTTCATATAAATGTCATTTTAACAGTTTTTTGTTACATAAAGTGTCATTTCAGAATTTCAATTAATTTTTAATTTAATATCAATTACAAATGCATTGATTTTATAAGTAATTTTATTTATCTCAAATAATATTGGTTGAATATGTATAATTAATAAGAAATTAAATTCATTCTAACCATTTTCTTAATCCGTGTAAAAATATCAAAATGATATTTTTTTGAGACATAAATAAATATTAAAAATGTAAAATATATATTTTTAAAAAATAATTTTTTTTTCTAAAACATAGATTATTTTGAAATGGAGAGAGTATTAGTTTAAAGTATTAACTCGTCTAGTTATCTGATTCGTCAATGTTTTAACAATGCAAAGCGTGTTCACGACATCAATGAGCTAAAAAACATAAACGCGTGGGGGCAGGGAAAAGTCAAGAGATGGCCAGTAAGCGAGACTCCAAAATGGGCTTCCACCGCTCGACCTTCACGTATCACTCTTATTTCCATATAATGTCTTACCAAACAAATACTATATACGTGTTGCTGTTTTGTATTTTCTTTTTCTTTTTTTCAAAAATAAATAATTATATTAAAATAACTTGAAAATCCGGGAATTCAGATCAGATTACAAGCTCAAATTGTACAAAAGTTCCCATGTCAATGTATTACTAAAACTAGTTTCGTCCATCCACTAAACCCGGTATATTTCACTAGTCAGTTTTTGAAATTCTCAGAAATCGGTTCTGTTCTCAACCTTCGCCATTGATCAAGATTAAGTGAGGTTTAATGTTTTGTATTTTCTTTGTTGTTGCTATATATACACGAAAATTTTATTTGTCAAAAAGAATTCCCTCGTATAGGCATGTTTAATGGTAAGCCCCCAACTAATGCTAAGTAAAATGAGCTGTCGATTTCATAAATTAGCTATCAAATAAAAATTATTTCACTCCTATCATACTTTGGTCTTTGGAATGGATGCGTTCTTCGAAAAATGAGAACGAAAATCTAAACATTGTAAATAGTCATTTCCAACGTGAGTCGGATCCGGTGGTGGAAGTTACAGCCGTAATCTTTTTACCACTAGACCAACTCAACATTGATGTTATCTGCACCTTTGGTTTCTCTGATCTATAGTTACTTTTATTGATTTATCTTTGTATTGGTTATCACTAACCCTAGATCCTTACTCCTGCGAAAGGAATCAAAACTTTCTATTTTCCTCGAGCTCCATCCTGTACTCTGATTTGGAGTATAGGTTTCTCGGAAACATTTTTATTCTAGCGTGTTTTCTCTCAGGACTACACCGATTTATCTTTCTTGTTTGTTGTTTTATTTTTCACTAGATTTATCAAAAAAGTAATGGTCAACTATTTTTTGAAATTATAGGTAAAATATATGGATTAAAATTATGAGCATACTATAAAGCCAGAATTCCTTTTGAATCTAAAATAAAATCAAAATTTTTAAAATATTTTTTTTATAGTACGTAAAACTTTTAAGCATTTTGTGGAATTTAATAAGGAAAAAATTATATTCTGGCTTCATATATTTATGTTTTGCAGTTTTTAAAATGACTTGAGATAGTATATACTTAACCAATCCAACCTTACAATTTATACAGATTACTAATGTTGTCTTCGGTGGACGCAAGTAAATGTCTGTGACGTCCAACACCGTTAAGGGGTAGGTCCTTTAGAAAAAACGAAGGTTGATTTAATTTACACTTAAAAAAAACACGAATAGAATGGGTGGGGGTCACATGGGCATGTTCTTGCCGATCAACAGAGAAGTATTGGCGCGTTCCGCGTTTTCATGAACACGTCCGGTCCCATTCATCCTCTCTAATATTCTCTTTGTGTACACATCTGGTCGCTTTTTATAGAAATGATTTGCTTTAAACTAGTAGCACTTACAAGAGATGTATACTCGTGTACAACGAAATACATTACAATCACTAAATTCATTTAACATATAGAAGAATAGTATAATGTAGAAAGAAACAAACAACAAATAAAACAAAACCATTACATGACAATGTCCAGAAACTAGTTTTGATGTTTGATATGCGTGTACTAATCTAATGAAATAACTTTTATATATCTAAAATTTTACTGAAAAAGAAATTATATATCTAACCGACTATTCAGTATAAATATCCAAATTATACCCCCAAAGTATATGTAATAGTCCAATATATATGTCATTTAAAGCAATTACAGTTAATGGCTAATCATAATTAAAATCATGGTAAAAAGATTGGATTGGAACTCATGATATTTTAATTTTTAAAGATGAATTCTTCTACTACTAAATTCCTTATTCGGTACGGTCAGCGACAGGAAATCTATCTAAGTGATGCCAATCTTTATTATCTCCTTTTTTTTTCTTTTCTGCTGTCTATAATGGGAGTATCATTTCTGAACCATAACACCACATTTTCGAACTTTTTTGGATAATATTTGTCTTTATGATTTATTAGACGGAATAATATGTTTCAGGCTTTGACAAAGCAGTCGAATTGACTTGCGCGACAATTATGCTCGTTTTTATGATTTTCATTTTCATATAGTAATTTAATGTTAAATCTTGGATTTGAATACAAGTCTCAAATGTTTCGCAAAGTCATTAATTGATATGGAAACAAATATATCTTTTTATTAGGATGTATATTTGACTTGGAATTTTAAAATTTGAGAGAGGACGTGTTTGATCATGTTGTGCACAACCTATCACACACTGTTGCTTCAAAGGAGCGAAGCAAACAAGTCATGGGCTGTCGACAATAACTGCTTTGCAGATATTATAATTCTATAAGTCGTATATGATAAGAAGTTTGATACCCTTCTTATCTTCTAAAATGAAAACATACTGTCAAATAATGAAAATGGGGTAGCGGAATTCGGTCGCAAGCTATGTGTAGTTAATAAGAGTTGGTAAAACAATTTTCAACAACCAAGAACATGGAAGGAATGGTCTCACTGTTGCAATTGCTGACTTTACTTGTACTAACTACTAAGTGTTTTCCCCTTACTATATGATACTATAAGTCTATGTAACAACCATAATAATATATAACATTACTCTAAAAGTTTGTAAAATAGTGAGGAAAAGATATGAAAGCTACATAATAAAATCGAATTTCATTCACAACACAAAACTAAAATGACACATTACATTTAGAAAGAAGATAACTGTTTATTGGACCCAACATTTCTTATGAAAAAGGGATAAAAATTACTAGAGGACGAAGAAAACAAGAGTGGGGCTTTGGGCGAGCAAAATGGGGCATGAATTAATGATCGATGTCAGTGACGAAGGTATCTGTCTTCAGACATAAAGTATTTGTTTGTTCCTCAAAGTATTCTTTGTGTCTCTCCAAGTAGGTTTTCTTTTTCTTTGGATTAAAGACGAGTGTTCTTTTGTTTGTTCGAGAACTATTAAAGACGAATTTTGGTCGATGAAAAAACGAAAGAGTTTTCTTGAACATACATTTGTTGACAATTTCGCATTTTCATTTGCTCCATTGGATTGATAGTAGGAGCAGTTACTAATGGTAAGTTACGTGCATGTGTGCATATTCATCAGATTGAACAAATTCAGTCTCTCTTTGGGCCCAAACATCTACATTTAATAACGATGATGACATTTCTGGACGGCGCTTTGGACGGCGCTTGTAGTCAAACAAATACTCCCTCCGTTTTCTTTTATAAATCGTTTTAGAATCTTACGTATAGATTAAGAAAAACATAAATTTCTTATATTTTTTAGACAAAAATATCATTAATTATTTACATAACCACAAATCAACCAATAAAAAAATAGAAGACATATTATCATTGGTCATACGACATTAACTGTTAATAAATTTTATATAGAAAACCGAAAACTTCTAAAACGATTTATAATTTGGAACAAAAAATTTCCTCTAAAACTACTTATAAAATAAAAAAGAGGGAGTATATTATAAACATCATTTAATTGTAATACTTTACTAAGATCGTAAGCGCTGAAACTCAAGAAGATTCAATTAACAGTAGTTTCAGGCCCAACACATTAGAGACGATGAATAAAAAGGTCCCAAGACTCCCAACACTGCTTTAGACTGAAACGTCATCTTAAAGTATAATACCCAATACATAGCGAAACCCAAAGCCCACACTTTGAGGTAAACTTATTCTACGTAAAAGATGTAATAAGGTAGATGTGCTCCGCTGCAGCTAAATATTGTATCATTTAAAACTATAGTTGGAATGGGTTTATCTAAATTGCATTCACATTCGAAGCAGAATTGAAAAGCTTTATTTAATGGACTGCAATAGCAAGAACTCAGAAAACGGTTAGTCCAATCTTTCGATGGACGAACTCATAAACTTTTAATCCAATTCTTTTGATGGACTGCAATAGTAAGAACTCATAAAACTTTTAATTCAAAAGCAATAGGCTATGATTAACTAGTACATATCTGTATATTTATTCTTCTCATATGTGATTTTGAACATGCACACTTAATATGTAGACTACGTAGTGGTGATATTTTTTTTTTCTAGCTCATTCATTTCAGATCAATTGTGCTATTATTAACCATTCACTAATATATAATTTTGATATTTTCAAATATTTATTTATAAGAAAATAATTAGGTAAAAACCTAATTTAAAACTAAATAAATTTACTAATATATGAAATTAGCAGTTGTAGAGATAATAGTGTAGATACAAAACATAGAAATGATAGTAGAACACATATATAACACTCCAATCTATTCTCTAAATGATATAACTTCACGCCCAAAAATATAATCAATCGTTCAAAATTTACAGATATATTTTCTAGTAATTGTATGCTTTTAGTTTGGTACTCCTACATACTAAAAGGAGTACACCATAGAATTTTACCTTACTATGTCTAGAACGCTATATACAGACGACAAACTTAGAGCACTCCCAATAGGAAATTTAACATTGATTTTCTTAAAATACATGCTATTGAAAGTGCTCTTATCTAGAAGGGATTGGACTACCGCAAATTTTTATAATAAAGAACTCTAAAAGTCAGAGCTCCAGTTAATTTGAACATATACAAATGTACACAAACTTTAACAATATTAATTACAGAGAGTTTGGCAGGCCTAGTAACGTGAATCATATCATAACTAATTCCTTCCTTTGTTTAGTTATGCTATTATTCTAGTTGTTAAATAAAAAGGTATGCTATTATTCTTCTAGTAAAATTTATTAAAATCATGTACCACCAATCCTTAAGTTATAGTTTATCGAGATAATTTCCTACAAAAAATGTTTGTTTAATCTCTGTGTATCAGGTTTCTGGATATCAAATTAATTAGCAATTTTTGTCGTTAAGTGATGTTCAGGTTCTAACAAAGTATAAAGTGTCAACACCTTTTATAGTCTAATGTTTTTCTATTGGTACAACTGATAAAAAAACAGTAGATAAAAAAACAATAGCTGTATGCTATAGAAACTGTATATTTTCAGTATATTTTTAATAAAATGATTGGAACGCTAGTATAATATAATTTTAAAATTATCATAAAATTTAGTATATAATACATTTATTTAAAAATAATATATATTAAATTATAATATAATAATATATCTGTTGTTAATAATAATGAATATTATTTAATTACATAACTTAAAATATTATTAATTTTTAAATATGTATACATAACTTAAATAATATTTCATATTTAAAAATTAATTTAATATATGACATATAATTCATATATAATATTATCATAAATAATATAGATATGTTTATTTTATAATATATAATATCTAAATATATATTATGCTATGTTTTTGATTAAAAATAATGAATGATATGTAATTATAAAAAGTATATTGTATTTTAAATATGAAATAATATTATTTAAAAATAAAATAAAATATTTAATCAAAACTTTTCCTTTTTAAAATATAAATTTATGTTTTTGATTATAAAATAATTTTAATATTTATTAACTAAAATAAATTAATTATATAATTATTTTTAATTTTTTATATATTTTAACTGCAAATGCTCTACCAAAAACTCCATATGAAAGCATTAACATCTTATAAATGTTTTTTTAAAATGTTTTGTGATAAATATTGATGGTATAATAACGAGTATAATGCTTATACTAATATTTTGCCAATCAAACCCTTAATAACTTTCTGATCATTATTTTGATTGGTTTCTTTAACTTCAACCTCTCAAATTTACTTCGGTATACCAACTTGGCAACAATCTTAGTATCTATTCTAGTAAATCTCTTATCAGAACCATCCAAAATATAATTCCCCATGGCATGACAAAAAAATTGAATTTGAAACAGTATAATCTGAATTTTTTTTTTGTTTATTTATTTAAATAATTACTTATATATATAGAGATAGTAAGGATATAAGAATATTTTGCCTCTTAATTAAAAATGTATTTTGAAAAATATCTCTTTAGTAATGATAAACATGAATAACTGTTCCAACAATGTGGTAAAATGAAAATTCTTATTTCTTTCTCAACGTTCTATTCTTGAGTCTTGACCAATGTGAAATATAAAATAAAGTGACATCAGTTACATACACATAAAAATGGCAACCATTTTTATTCAGCCAACTAAATTGCAATTCAACCCACAAAAATTTAAACTAAATCCAGAAAATTAAATAGAGGAAAAGAAGAATTCTCAAAGAGTAGTATAGTGGCAAAGAAATAAAAAAAAGGAAAATACATAATCGAATCGTACTTTTTGTTTTTGTTTTTAATGATAAGTGTAGCGGGAAGATCACCAAAGTAGCGCCGTGCGTACAACGCTTCCCATGTGAGCGACAATAAAAATACCACCACGTGTCAGAAGATCTCCACTTGTGACCCAACTACGCTACTCCGGTGACTGAACACCAACGAACACTCCGGTAACTCGCCAAGATCGGCGAACAAAGACTCATCCTCCTCACCCATCGGGAAGAACACCGCCACGTCATCCGCCGTCGTTGACACAGCCGTCTTTTTCTCCGATGAGAAAATGGGACTCTCAAGAATCGTGGAAGAAGTCGTCTCCATCTCACTAAACCAAGCAAACTCGTCGACGACGCAAGACGGCGTCGTTTCGATCTCCCTCCCCATAACCATAAGCTTACTATTACTATTACCATCCTCTTCCAGCTCCACCACCTCCTCGGGTACTTCTAGTTCGGGTTCGGGTTTGGGTTCAGGTTTTGGTTTTGGTCCGTTTCTAGAAGAAGAAGAAGCGAGAGGCCAAGGATGGCTGTGCTCAGAGGTGTAAGTGATGATAATCATCGTTGGATCGTCTCTGCTTCTCTCGACTTGCTTCCTTGCCGGACAACCTTTTGTGCTACTACAACGGTAATAACCTCTAGGGTAAGGAGATCCCTTAATGGGCTTTTGGCCGTACTTACGCCAGGCCCATGAATCTGACGGTGGAGTTGTGTCGCCTTTGTGCCGAGATCCTTCTATTTCTTTCATCGGTACGTTCACTACTCTCTTCTCCATGGATCTCCTACTGTTATGTATTAACAAGTACATGAATATACGAATATACTTTAGTTAATACTAATTGTGTTTTTTTTGTAACTTAATACTAATTAGTGTTCAGTGATATAATTTCATAATTTGAATAAAAGATGTTTATAATTTATATGTACCTTCGCTTGGGTGAATGAGAAGAGATGCCTGCGTTGAAGGTTGGAGAGTTTGGTGATTCGGGTCCGGTTTCTTGACTGCTTTCCTGATCATTGTAACCTCGCTTCATGTTTATATCTTCTATAGAGTATATAGTTATATATTTATAAAGATTGTGCTAGGACTAGGAAATAAGTGTATATCAATGATATCAACCAAGAATCGGATATTTCGTCGATCTCGCTTTTTGGAAGAGATCTGAGTTGCAGAAGGAAGACGAGGAGTAGAAGTAGAGAGAGAGATAAGAGAAGTAGAAAATGGAGAGAAGGTGGAGACGAGGAGGGGTTGTGTATGAAAGAGGACGTCCGAGCATATGTCAATTTAATCTCTACTAGTTAATATTTTAAACACTAATAATACTTTATATCCTTATCATTCAAGAGATGGACCCCAAATGATAGTTATTTTAATAGATAATAATTTGTCTATAAGGCGATGGTTACATATGATCACACCCTTTGTTTATGATATAATAATTTTATTTCTTGGTTTGAAGATGGGGTTAGGTATTAATAGTATACACTTATTCTGTTTTTGTCTTTATTCACCACTGTTCAAACCCTTTTTTGACAATGTGTTTAAAATGATTGGAAGATGATTAGATTCATGGGGTGGTGTAGTTTGGGTGAACAAGGAAATGGGAACGTATATGATCAAACCATTGGTTGAAAGATTTGTTTGAATAGATCTAAAGTTGATTTGTATCCTTTTCAAGAACTTTTCTATTCACAAAAGTTTATTAGTGTCGCATGTACGAAAATCAGATAAGGGTTAAATGTATTTGTCAAATCCGTAAGTAATGTTCATCTTATTCATCACATTTACGCATTTGAATTGGTTATATATATCTTGATTTATTAGCTATGGAATCATAAATAAAACTTTTATGTTAATGTTGATAAAACCTTTTTAATCATCTATTTATTGTTTTGACTTTTAAGTATTAGATTGCATATATAATTGTATAATATATTACTGTTTAAAGCTCTACTACTTGTCTAATGGATGAGTTACATATCCACTTTTCTCTTTATGTATATAACTTTATGGATTTGTTGGGCATCTTGTGTTGGCAATTCCAAAAACTCTAAATAAGTTTCACTCCAAAGTACATGCCAAAACTATGAGTAGAATATTAAAATTAAAGTTCTTGTGACCTTTTCCTTCACCAAAAGCAACATCATCAGCTGATGAAACGCATATATAATATAGGTAGTCATGTCTGGGATTTAATAACTAGAATTCTTATTCTTAATCATATATATCTAGATAATCTTATTTATGTGTGATGATTATCGTTTACTGATCAAAGTTTACCCTTTCTTTGCGCTGATCTCAATTAGAGACAATAAAATGGAATATATGGACTGATCATCCATCCATGGTACGTAAATGATAGTATATTTAATCAGGAAATTCTCTCCTCCTCCGAGCAGAGGTATCACACACCGAAATTCTCACTAGCCAGTTTTGTCATTCTTCTTGTTTTTTTTTAAAAAAACTTGAATATCTTTAAACGCACTTCATTTTTCATCATAAACACTAATTCAAAGTAATACGAAACTCATTCTAAAATAAAATAAAAAGTAAAACTATTCTCAAAATAAATTCAAGTAATTATTTTATTTCTTTATTTTTCATTTATCACTCAATTTTTTATTTCTAAAATCAAATATATATGGTTACAATCTAAAAAAGGAAAGGAACTTGATGAAATTTTCCCGCTTCAAGAGACATGGAGCTCCAAATTTAGGTTGGGAGGTACGTCATCTTCAGGATCCATTTTATTCTTCGCATATACCTTCTCTGTTCTCCTCAAAAATTCCAGATGCTTATATAAGCAACATCTAACTCAATCTACTTATTAGGAAGTTAATGGATATATGAGTGTGCTACCTCGTCTTCGATTTTTCCAGTCTGTTATTTTGGTGGTGATCTAGATTGAATAGATTATATTTTCACGAGGGTGAGTCTTTCTTCTTCTTTTCTCTCACTCCTAGGTTTTTTTTTTCTTTCACTTGAGAGACTTGTAGAAAACTTATTGTTAGATTTTTTTTCTTAAACCAGGTTAGGACAATTGAGATGTGCCATCAACTATTTCTTTTTTCACAAGTATGTACTTATGAATTATGATTAAACCCCAGTATATGATTCTTTCGTGTTTGGATTCATGCCGCTTTCGGTAGAGCTATGGCAGGGTGAGTCTTTTTTGTATGTCTTCTGGTGGAATATTAAATTTAGAATGCATCATCTGAATACAAAGGGGCGGCTCAATGGTGTCATGGACCCTACGACAAAAATAAAATAAAATTCCAAACTATTTTTTTTTAAAGAAAATCTGATAGATATTTGTTTTTTTCAAAATACTAGAAGTATCATTAAAAACTAAACTGTGCTAAAATAAAAATATTTTCATATCAAAAATTTTATGTCCTTTTCTTATATTTAATATTTTTACATATATTTTTTTTAATCAGAACTTATATATTAAGAAATAAAGGACAATGTATTGGATTCGGATGATCGCACTGCTTGTCCTCTTATCTAATCTGATCCTGAATACATAAATTACATGTGAGCTAAAACGTAACTTATGTCTTTTTAAATAGAAAAATAACTTAAGTTACAATTTAGAAATAAGACACAATGAATATTGTTTATAAGGTTGAAAAAGTAAAAATAATCGTAGGAAAAATCTAGTAGTGAACCAGAGATAAACATTTTAACGTTATTCTTTTATACTATGTTCCTATGGAGAGAATATGAAATCAAGACTTTTAAACTGCTTTATCATTAAATATATTGCAGCCTTGTGTTATTCGCCTTACAGGATAAAATTTACCGATATAGTTACAATATTATTTCAGATAAATATTTTATTTATATCAACAATGAAAAAAGCAAGTGGTATGAATTGATGAGCAAACAACATTTCGCGTGTTGGTTTGGCTTCTTATTGCCGTCATCTTCGTCATTTTGTCCAGATTGAAAAACAAACGCAGCCCCCTATTGTCGATTTGCCATATATCTACATACAACTTTGCTAGAATCCATTCAATTCACAAATCTTGAAAATATGACAATTTTTAGAATTATTGTAGAAGTATATAACGTAATTAAACACACACACAAAGTTATAGAAAGTACCACTAAGAGATCCATGATTGGTCAAGAAACAATATGCTAAGTTAGATTTTTTTTTTCGTAACACCACTTTTTTTTTGTAACACCACATATGCTAAGTTAGATATTTTTCATAAGTTTTAGTTAAAACATAAAATATACAACTATTTCATAAGTTTTGACAGGGAAAGTTGCTGATTATTTGAATTAGCTGAAATGTACTAATGCGTGAAGCAATGTGGCTACGATATAAATCAATTCAACAATAATATAGCCACGATTTGGCAACCTATATTTATATATGTTATAGGTTGACTGCATTAAAATATATAATTGGTGGCTAATCTCATGAAATATTATATTTTAAGAAATGGGATTAATAGTTTGGCATCTCTAAGACTCTGACTTTTCCTAAAACCTCGCCGTGGTTCTTGTACAACATGTCATGAATTATTTTTATGATTCCAATATTTCTAGATTTTTTTTTTTTGCTAAAAAATATTTCTAGATATTTGTTATCCTCTTGTATTTCTTTCTAACCAATATTTCTAGATTAATATAAGTATTTTCATTGCTCCTAAACTTATTTACTCTGAAAATGCAAGATTAATAATCTTATGTATATTATATGACTCATGCTCATTATTATGTCATAATGGAACCCTGTAGTGTTCTAGGGATCTCATTGTTTGATAGAGTTTGTTTAAATACACAAAAATACGCAACAGAAGGCGACAGGGAGAAATTCCTTCAATCTCCCAATACATCACTGAATCATAGACACGAATGTACGTAACAGGCTTTAATCTCTTTGACGCATGTAAAACAATATATGATATGAGAATTTGCAAAACTTTCCGCCTTTAGTTTTATGTGCTTCAAGCTTGTGTAACTTTTATTCTTCCTTACAATTATATGAATTTGTTGTAATCATAAAAAATGGCTTTAAGATAAATACACTATTGTACACTAGTAGCAAATGATTTTATACTCAAAGTAATCCTATAGATAGTAAGTATAATTCTGTGATGCTGCTGAAGCTTGGTTGTTGGCAATCTTTACGACTTGAGCAGTACTAGTTCACTTTTCTAAAAGTTATAAACGTAAATTAACTTTTTTAGAGAGACAAAATCTATTAGCTTTGTTTTACGGAACCTTCCAATTAATAAAAAAATATATTAAGGTTTTGATCGTCAAGTAAAGAATAAGTGCCTATCCATCTCCGCTACCAGAAATCAAAGATTCGGAGCGCTTCTTCTTCATAAGCATAAACTCCCAAGGCTTTGGGTAGGGGCGGGCATTTTACCCGATACCCGAACCCGTATCCGAATCCGACCGAAAAAATCCAAACCGAAACCGAACCGAAGTAATAAAATACTTGAATGGTATTGAATTAGGAGAGATTGGATATCCGAACCCGAACGGGTAATACCCGAACCCGAATGGATATCCGAAGATAACCGAACATACTTAGGTATATATTCCTAGTTTACTTCTTTAATTTTATTCAAAATGTTTATTTTTATTATGCACATAGTTCAAAATTAGATAATTTACATATAATTGAAAAAAGTGAATTTTTACTCACTTAAAATGCATGTCAAGATTTTTATTTCATGCATTTTTAAAAAACTACATCCAAAATTTAAAAATAATAATCAATTTATTATCTTTTATTTGTAAAATGTTATCTTCAAATTTATTAATCATTCAATTATTAGAAAATAAAAAATCAGTTAAGTGAAAATTTATATTTTTTAAATACAAAAAAACTTGAAAAATGAAAAATTTAATATTTTTTTTACCAAAATCTGAAAATCCGAAAATCCGACCTGAAATACCCGATTCGAACCCGAACGCCCACCTCTAGCTTTGGGTTTCTCTATTTTTAGCTATAAGGTTTTTCTTTTCCAGATTCAGACACAAAAGGTTATACACATAATGTAGAAAAGTCCTTTTCTTTGAAAAAAAATTGACATTATATTCAAAAAAGAGTATGGTGTGTTAAAAGAAAGAGGTTTTGCAAGAATGGTTTTCAGTGAGGTTCTCCTCGTCAACTATGGACGTCACTATCCTCTTTTAAGTGAGCCTATGCCTTTAGGCATTCTTCCCTATTATTTGTTCTCACTTCTTTTTATTCTCTTAATGGGCTTTATATTCTAGAATGGGTATTATGTAATACTCGATTTTTTTTTTTGAAACACATGTAATACTCGATTTATTTGACCCCTTTCCTTTTTGTTTTCATCTAGATCAGCATTCTTCATACTCATCTCTTTATAATATAAGATATTTTGGAAAAGATTGATGTTTCAAAATATAAGATGCTTTTATACTTTTAAGATATTTTAATTTTATTAAAAACTAGTTGACCATAATATTTTACTGCATATTTTATGACTGATAGTATATTTTAAATTTATACTATTAGTAATGTTATCTTCTAAAAAATAAGTTCTTGATCCTCGTGCTTTATGCAAAACATCTTATATTACGGTAGAGAGAATACATGGTTCTGCTCTTGTTTGCATTTCTGAATAATGCATAAATTTTAGCAAAATATATTACTCCTTTTAAAATATGTATGTTTATTGATAACAAATGTATGTTCCTACACATCAGACATACTAAATTTTTATAATATATGTATTATTTCTAAATTTACATATTTAACCTAATTCTAAACCAACAACATTTAAAAAGAAGGCAATTAATTTTTGGAAATTTACAATTCACCACTATTAACTAATAACAACTGTATTAACAAAATCATCAATAACATTTATTTAAATATTTATCTTTTGGGAATAGAGGAAGTTTTAAATAAGGTAATGAATACATGTTGGTGATGAAGGCAATGTTTCTCCGTACTGACTTGGCTTGAGCATATATCCGAATGTGTGAAGAGCAAGAAGACGGCCGTATGAAAATGGATGAAAACAAAGGAAAAAACATAACTTTAATTGAAGTTCTTTTTCTCGTTAAAATGTTTCTCACCTTCTATATTTATACAAAGAGGAATAGAGATCTCCACAACTTCTCGGATGAACATAAACCAATGCCGCACAAAAACAAAGAAAAATATAGATTTACTTCTTTGCTGAATTTGATCGGTTGATCACATGTGAATGTTGAATTATTAGCGCAGAAGAATTACCGGGCAAATCTCCTTTGGCAGAGAACTCACTACAAAGCAATGCATAAGAAGATGCAAATCTCAAGTAATGGTTTCCTGCCAATAGAGATCTTGCCCTGTAATGCATTTTCACCTTTGATGCATCTCATTCTCCACAGTTGTAACCTGAAAAATTCAATGTTTGTATTTATATACAATCTTGGAGAGAAGGATATTCCATGGTACAATGCTACTGGAATGTAATTAATACTGAGAGGTTTTATTCCGACAATTATCTTTTCTTTTCCATATACAATTTCTTAAGGAATTTTTTTTCATGCCACAAGTTTTATGCTTAGACATTCCTAAATAAGTACTCCACCACTTTTTCACGATATTAGAATCCGTGTCACACAACAAACTAAAGTAAACAAATCGAACATGCATTTTTCAGTTCACAATATTCAACCTTTATTTTTAATTTAAGGAGTTAATACCAATGTATATTTCCTAACATGTGCTAATCTTGAGAATAACATGGCTTTATAAGTTTCTTCTACTTGTTACAACATATATTATATACTGTCAATTTGTTAAATTTAGAGCTCCCAACCCAATTTGCCTGATTTGGAAGGGTTTCTACAAGACTAGTTGAGATGGTTGTGACTATATAAAATGTGCCTGAGACCACTTATTTAATGTGGAAAAAGGAAAAGAGAAGGTAAGTAATAAATTATATAAATTAGAAAGTGATTCTCAAAATGGAAGATCCGTGGGAATGTTCTTTCTTTTTTATGAAGCTTCTAAATGAAGACACATAAACTGCAGAAGCTCGAAAGTTCATCGTTAGTTTCAAAACAACACACAGGACAGAGAGAGAGGAGAGAGAAAGGAGATCGCGGTTGAAGTTTCTCGCCGACGGCGGTGGGCTTATACAGACACGTCGTCGGCTGGAATTTCTTGTCGGTATGATGATAGTCTTCCAGTCCGTTTTCTCTTTTGGTTCCGGCGGTGCATCATCTTCTCGGTGGCCGGTCGGCTCTAGCTTCCGTTGTGGCGCCTGGTCCTTTTAAGGTGGACGGTCGGCTTAAGTTCCCGCGTCGCAATACCCTTCGTCGACGGCGGTTTTGTGTAGTTATGGTTGTAGATCTACGGTTAAAGTTTGTTCGGTTTAGAGGTGCTGATGAAAAAGTATCTGGCTTGGGTGATGGATTCGTAATCAGAGGAGTATCGAAGCTCTCTGATGGTGAGTGTGATGGTTCACGCGAAGTTCTCTTTATGGTGCCTGTGTTGAATGGTGGTGGTCGAGATCTCGCTCGAGCGGTTGAATCTCGCCGTCTAGAAAAACACCTAAGAGGAAGACGTTTGCGGTAAAGAAGTTGTGGAGCGGATGAGCTCAGGGGAGTCCCGGTGTAACGTTAGTCGTTCGTCCGGTGGTGGCTCGATTCGGGTACAGTGTCAGGGGTTGGAAGTGGCTGTGCATGCGGCGGCAGAGTTTCCACCAGTCTAGGATTTTCGTAAGTGGACTTTCAGGCCTTGTTTTATTTTTTCTTTTGGGCCTTGGCGTCTTATAAGCTGTGGGTTTTGTATTGCCTTGTGTGATGATCTTTGTTGGGCTTGACCCATTTTTAATAAAATCTTGACGGAAAAAAAAAAAAAAACTGCAGAAGCTCGAAACTGCAATTTACATGCACTAATACTTTACACATAATTATATAGTATGTTATTGCTGCAAAATAAAGTCAAAGCAGCTTTGTAAAAGATCAAAGTTCTATTTATGTCACAATATAAAAGTAAGTGTAGTCATTACTTTGGAGTTTCTTTCTTTGAAGATCCGTTCATTTAATTATTTTTTTATATTAAAAACGAAGTAAAGTATAATGAAGCTGGCATACTTTGTATCATATATATATTCTTGGATCACTTTTTAAGATTTGAGATTTTGTTTGAAAAATGACTCAAGACAAAACGTTATTATTACTGGTATGTACAGGATATTCTTAAGTATATCCAACTATACCGAAGATCAGAAAATCTCATACATTTACCGTTCATGAGTTGTAACCTATGTTAATAATAAGCGTGCATGATGGTGAAATCATGCAGATATATAAAAAGAGTCCTTGAGATTGTACATGAGGTCAAGAAGCGATTTATACATTGTCATCTAAATAAAACTTATAACTTAAATCATCTTTGCTTGTATTTAAAAAATAAGAAATTCCTACATTTAGTTTTTATTCAAGAGTTAATACAAGACCGGCTTTGAGCTCCGCCTTGGAGTCATTATCTAGTCTATTATAGGCTTTTGGAGTCTCTTTGTTTAAAACGCAGGCACTGGTCTACTTGGTAAGAACTCACTATATATATATGTGTGTGTGTGTATATGTATGATTGTTCTTGTGGTTGCTGGCCTGTGGTATACTGGTATATGTACAGACGGACTAACAAGCAAAAATCGTAGCTAAAATAATAGTGATGCATTTTTTGACTAAAATGATAGTGATGCATTTGCTAACACTTTGAAAAAAAAACTTAAAAGATATGTAGAGATCGATTTCTGCATAACCCTTTTACTTTGGTAATTGTTCCAAAAGAATATTTTATGAGGAAGTTCCGGTCTGGAGTTGAATAACTAGAAGGCTGTCCACTTGACATTGCGTTTAGGATACTGCCTAGTGCATACATATATGCTCTAATGAAACATGGGATGTGCCACCGAATATGCTAGTATATAAGACATAATATGCAGGAAATTAAACCATATACACTCTATATATAGTGTTTCTGTGGTCAAAAGTTAGTTATTACTCAAAACAAAATGAAACAGTAGTAAGAAAATATCTATAGTTGGGAACAGAAGAAGATAATGCATGGTTGGGTTACAGGGCAAATACTCCATTGGCAGATAGTTTTCACTACATCTATATTATCTAACTACTAATATTAGTTGAGATGTATGAAAAAATGCTTCACTGCCAAAGGAGATTTGCCCCGCAATTCATCCCATGCTAAAGAACATGCATGAATCATCTAGCAGAATCATAAGAGAAAGGTAAAAGATTTTATACAAGGTGAAAACCACAACCACTTATTTACTATTGCGTGCATTGACATCTTAGACGTTGTAAATTATCATAGGCTCATAGTTATATGACTGACCCTTTTTTCTGAAAATATTTGTGTATGACTGATCTTAGTATAAGCAACAGCATGCATCAAGTTGAATTTGTTCAAGAAAACAACGCACAATTATAAAACAAAGAACTAGATGCAAGAATATAAAGCACTCATTTTTTTGGTCAAGAAAACAATGCACAATCATATCATGAAATCAAGCTCCGAACTGAGATCGATCTCACCGGCAAACTTTTACCACAGAGTCACAAACGGCAAGAGTTACTTCGAGTTGAGCAAAAAAAATCTCCGTTGCCGGGACTCGAACCCGGGTCTCTCGGGTGAGAGCCGAGTATCCTGACCAGCTAGACTACAACGGATTTTTTTTTTAAAACGTTAGAAACTATAAAAGAAAAAGCTTGCAGTAAGCAGATCGATCTTCCTTCCACCTCGTGCTTCTGTTGTTGCCTGTATAGTTGAGATAATAACCACACACTTAGATTCCTTCCTAAACAGACATAATGAACATGTAGATGAAAGATTCAAACTGTTCCAGGAGACTGGTCGACTGAGCAGCAGCCCAAGATATAATGCATCAAAACGATAGAAAATACAACTTACCCAATTTGCAAAAAAAAAAATACAACTTACGCAAAAGCTGATGAGTATCCAGAACCAGCACTTACGGCAGATGCAAGCTGCAGTAGTCCGGATTGAGGATAGGGAATCCTGAGTCCCTGGCCTTGCTGCTAGAGATGGATTCTGCACGTCCCCACCAACCTGATTTAACTAAAAACACTATAAATGAAATCAGCTATAAGAACAAAACATGCCAGAATCTTTCTACCAATCTCATTCTAGACATTTGAATCTGCTAAAATGCCTTATCACATTTGGATTTCTTGTTTGGTCAACCATCACGAACAGCGTTTTCAGTTGGTATGGAGGGCAGTCCACTAACACATGAGATTTGTCAAATTCCTATAATAAATCAAATCTTGCATAGATGTAGCTGAGATATATTTAAAACAATTCATTAGTTTTAATGATGCAAACACGAATGATTGCATATTGAGTAGCTCTTAAGATAGTATAAATAGGTTATATTACACTATTGAGTTGTGAATACATTCATCTAGTAGCTACCATTACGGAAGGTTATAGTTTTATTATGTAGTCTAATATACCACCGAAAGAACATAGCAAGGACTGGCGAAAAATGTTATAATTACAAAAAAGCTCCATGCTGAGAGATGTGGTTCTTTTTTTTTTTCTTTTTGAAAACACAAAATTCAGCAGGGAGATGTGGTTCATTTCATAAATATAATGGGTAAAATAATAGTATCACAAGAACGAAAACTTAGTTTAACTAATCTAAAATTTAGTTTTATCGAATGATAAATATGCATTTATAACTTTTAAGTTAACTAATCTAAAACTTAGTTTTAGAATTAATGAGAATTTTAGAAATATATTTAAATTTTTAAAAATAAAAAAAAAACAAATATTAAAATTTTCAAAATAAAAAAAACTATTTTGATCATTTTATTTTGACATGCCAATTATTCAAGTAGCCCCTTTTAAATTTTTGTGACCAAAATAGCCTTCAAAAAATAAAATGATCAAAATAGTTTTTTTTATTTTGAAAATTTTAATATTTGTTTTTTTTTTATTTTTAAAAATTTAAATATATTTCTAAAATTCTCATTAAGTTTTTTTATTTGTAATGATTACAAAGAACTTTTTAGAAAAGGTAAAGTAGTGAAGAGTCAAATATTTAGAGAATAAGTTGGCTTTTGATGAACTAATCAAACAAGAGTTAGCTTTTATTTAGTTTACCCCATCATTGTTTTGTTTGTCGACTTCAAACATATCTTTGTTGATATAAAGTTTCCTTCAGTCATTTTTATATGACATCTACATACTCCAAATTAACGGCGAGAATCAGTGTGTTGAGGCCGGACTAGTTCAATTAGTTTATGTCATTATAAAACAAAAACGAACGTAGCAAACTAGTAATACATTTTCTTTAAAGTGACGATATATTTTGTTAATAAGTTTTAGAAGTGGATTTAGTTAATTATCCTTTGTAAGTCTTTAAGTTTCTCTCAAATTTATGTCTTTGTATTTTTAAGA
This sequence comes from Raphanus sativus, assembly GCF_000801105.2. NCBI lineage: Eukaryota > Viridiplantae > Streptophyta > Magnoliopsida > Brassicales > Brassicaceae > Raphanus > Raphanus sativus. The sequence goes on along the minus strand of NC_079518.1, from coordinate 5,835,135 downwards.
AAAGAAAAAATCTAAACTATTAAAATCAGTTCAATAAACAATATTGATTTTTGGCAATGATTTAAAATCACTAATCTAATACATAATATTTAAAAATCAAATGTATAAATCACTAAATTAATAACACATGATTTTATTTGGATTTGAATCCATTAATATACAATAACCAATAACCTTCAATAATTTTAAAATTTGATACATAAAAAACACTTCGATATAGAAAGCATGATAACTAAGAATAATTATCTAGAAAGTAGAAAAAAATTGGTTAATACTTAATATTAAAGTCCACTCGTGACCACGAAGATCTGATATATAAGTTTGGAAATAATATTATTAGAAGGAATTTTTTTATTATTATTAGAAGGAATTGGATATGCAAGGAAAAGAAATGGAACCTAGATTTGGTCGACAACGTGAAGTCCACAAACTAACGTAGGCACCAACTCAGCAACAGGTTGGTTGCCACAAGTACCATTCGTCGATTTAATTCGTCAGTATTATTGTGGAAACAAGATATACAATAACATAAATAAATGACGCAAACAGGATGAGAATGAGATAAGCCAAAAAGCGATGACGAGAGAAAAGAATTTATAAAAGTCCATCCAGTAAGTGTCGTACTGTGGCAACGATCTTATGGATCCGTGATCTGCTGATCAGTCAGATCCCCTTCATTGCTGATATGTTTTGTTTATCATTTGGCTCTGAAGATATTGTAAAAACAAAATTTTGAGTATGTTTTTTTTTTTAAAAGGGCTAAATATAAGTATGTGTTATATGGTTAAGTTAAACTTGATAGATATTTAAGAAATTCATTTATTATCTGATCACATTTATGATTTATGTAATATGACATGAGAATGTCAAGTTTTTTTTCTTTCTTGGAAGATCATGTGTTAGCAGTATGAATGGTTTAACTAGAATTTAATTTGGTACCCCCCTAAAAGAGAAAGGAACACTGATAAAAATTAAATGAAAAAGCATAATTCCGTTCATTATTTTAATTACTTTTCTCATTCACCATCATTTAAAAAAAAATACTAATGAAACCTCCTACTATATGAAATAAAAAGGAAAAATTGCCAAAACGTAACAAAAATTCAGCATGGTTGTCCCTATAGTATAAAACCATCATTTAGTTGTTCTTTTAGTATAATTTTTCATAATCCCAAAAATAACCCTTGATTAATCTAATTAAACATATTAAACTAATATAATTTAAAAAAAAAAAAAATTAAAAACGTTTTTAAAAGAGAAATAAAAATAATTTTATTTAATTTTTAAATAAAAATAAACTTTTTAAAACTTAATAAAAATAAAAATAAAAATAATTTACAAATTTTTTAAATAAAAATGTTAAATCAACCTAATAAAAACAGTTTACAAAGTTTTGTTTTTTATATAAAGTTTAAAATGTATGTAAACTTTTTAATTTTATCAAATTTTTAATAAAAAAAAATTAAATTGTATTTCTATAAATTTTGTTTAAACTTTTTATTAAAAACTTTTTGTAAAGTTTTATTTTTATTTTTATAAATACAAATTTTATAAAGTTTGTTTAAAGTTTTATTAAACACATTAAACTAAAATAATTTTTAAAAAATTAATTAAAACGTTTTAAAAGGGAAAATAAATTAAAACTTTTAAACCTTTTTTCAATAAAAATAAACTTTGTAAAAATAAAAATAATTTACAATTTTTTTAATAAAAACGTTAAATAAACTTATTAAAAACATTTTACAAAGTTTTATTTTTATAAAAGTTTAAAACGTTTTTAATAAACTTTAATTAAATAAAAATTTTAAACTTTATAAAATAAAAATAAAACTTTATAATTTTTTTTAATAAAAACTTTAAACTAATTTTATTAAAAACATTTTACAAAGTTTTATTTTTATAAAAAATTTAAAATGTTTGTAACCTTTTTAATTTTATCGAACTTTTGAATAAAAATAAAACTTTAAAAAATGTTTTTAATAAAAATAAAACTTGTAAACTTTATAAAAATAAAAATAAAACTTTACGAAAAATTGCACATAACTTCAAAAACCACATGTTGTATAGATATGTATCATATAGAACAAGAGTTTATGAAAAAAATCAAAAGAAAAACTATGGAAAATCCATAGATTATTGAAGAAGACAAGGGAAATTATTTTTTTAAAAAAAATTGACAAGTAAAATCGAAAATAACACGTTTTAGGAAGTTATAATATTTTTAGGAGATTTTTAGAATATTTCTTTAACTTAAATTTTCATTAATTTTTGCAAAAATCAGGTAATCTTATCCGTAGAAAGCGTCTTCTAAAAGTTTAGAAGATTGACAAAAATCCAGAACACGCTTTCTACTTTTAATAGACGTAAGATTACATTTTAGAAAACACATTCCGCAAAATTTATACTACTTAATAAAAGTAGAAGATGCATTCAGACGAAAAGTAGATAGCTTTATGATTAGTAGAATGCGCATTCCACTTATTTAGAAATTTAGTAAATAGTAGAATGTACGTTCTAAAAATATTAGATGAACGTGTTTATTTTAGAAATCGTTTTCTACTATACCATTTTCCGTAGAAGGCACATTCTACCTTTAATAGAATGTATTTTCAAATTTTTATTTATCAACTTTTTGAAGAAAAGAAAATATCAGCTTGTGTATATAGGTGTTTTATTAATTGTTTGTATTTTTAATATTTTTTTTTATTCACAAAACTATTTATTTTATTAGTTTTCAGAAATACAAAGGATAAAAAAGAGAAAAATTGGACAAAAAATAATTTATACCAAAAGAACAACACTCTTATTTTTTGTTCTCTATTGGCAATTTTCCCAAATAAGAACTCAAAATAAACATCATTACGTACTCCAATCTTCATTAAGATATTTGGACTATACTATGGAAGTTAGTGCAAACCACAAGACAATATTTGAATAACGCAGAGAAAAAATATGTATGGACTTAGGAGGCAAAATGAGTCTGGACATGTATTACCGACCACACATGTCGATAAGAAACGGAACATCTCTTTCTACAAACAAAAAAAAGAAGAAATGGAACATCTCAGATTCACCTTTAAATCTTCCTTCTTGACACGCAGAATGCAACTGAAATACATTTTTATGAAATCTTTCATAAATATTTAATTCTTTTAATTTTTTTTAATGTTCAAAAGTAAAAAAATGGATCCTTTTTTGAAAAGTTTCGCCTCAGCTTCAAAATCCTAGACCGGCGGCCGCTGCCTCTTGCGGTCGCCGGATCTCGTCCTTGAAAACGTGTCTCTCCCCTCTCTTCTTTCGGATATCTCCTTCTCCCCTACTAGATTTGTCCCTTGCCCTTGTTTGTTGCAGAACACATTGAAGAACTATTTGTTATCTCAGATCCGGGGGTCCTGTTGTAGATCTGGGCGCGTGGAGTGGTGTTTACCAGGGGTGGAATGGGTTACTCTCTTCTCCGGTTTCCGTCTCCGTTTCCAGATGAAGGTCCAAGACTCAGTTTTTCTTGTGTGTTGCAGCAACTGTGCTTACAGTATGTTTCAAGCGGTTTGGTTATCTTTTATTAGGGGTTGAATCCGGTTGACTTTCATGGATGTTAGAGCTGGTCTTAATGGTTGATTGATTTAGCAACGGTGAGCAGTGAGTGAGTGATGTGGTGGTGTGTGGTGAGCAGTTGTTGGTTAGGGGTTTGAGAAGAAGATGGGTTATGATTACCTCTTCATCTCTCAATTCGAAGGTTTCCTTTTCTCGCTTCTTAAATAAGATGTTTTCATGTTATGCCTTTGGTCTCCGGTTCCTCTGTGGCTTCCTTTGGTGAAGCAATATAATGAGGGTGAGATGGGAAGGCGTCCAGATGAAGATGCGATTGATTTTATGGGTCTTTCTCAGGTGTTGTTTCTTTTCAGTGCTAGAATCTGGTTTTACCTTGGTCTAGGTGTGAGGTTTGGGTATCATTGTAAACAGGTGGTTCAGATGAAGTCCCAGTGGTTCTTGTCATCTTAAACAGGTGGTTCAGATGAGATTTGTGCTCTTCATGAAGAAGTCTGCTGCGTTTTTACTCTCTTGCTCAGTTATTAGAAGAATCTCGGCTAGTCATTGACTATTAAGTCTCTGTTTTTTATTCTATTGATGTTGTGTGTTCTGGGTTTTTGAAGGAGATTATGGGTTTAGTTTATGTTTAAGGTGATAATATAAGACCCGTGTGTTTGGGTGTAAGCTTCCCTGTTATGGGTTTAGTTGCTGGAGATTTCTATGTTTTCTGCTAGCTTTAGTATTCCAACTCTGTATGTTCTTTGATGGTATCAATGAAATTCTTGTGACAAAAAAAAAATAAAAAAATGGAATACCTTTTCCATTTGATTCAATATCATTCCGTAGTATTATTTTATATTACTTCGGAAATAACATTTACTAAAAATATAAAAAAAAACTGGAGCAAGTGAAATGTTAATTTCATTTTATATAATTCAATTAATAACTAATTTTTATCCCATCAATTCTTTTTACTGATAACCTTTTTATATAACGGAATATATCGATGCTTTATTGGATACATAATGTGGGTGATTGGTTGGACTTTATCATCTTACTTTAGTTTTATTTATTTTTAAATCGCTAAATTTTACCAATCATGTTGTAACTTTAATTTTAGTAGTTAAAATCTACATCAAGTTTCTATAATTTTTTACCAATCGTGCTTTAACTTTATTTTTAAGGCTACAACAAAAAAGTTAAAGCAATTTTTTTTCTTATGTGTTTTAAGTATAAAATCTAAAGCTCACTTTTATAGACTGTAGAATCTATAAAATGAAAAAAACTATCTATAATATAAAGTAAATTAGATAATCATAATTAAATCATCTTTAAATGTTTAATACTCCCTCTGTTTTTAAATAATACATGTTTTTGAGATTTTCACACTTTTTAATAAAACATATTAAAATTTACTTATTAGTGCATAGTTTTTTTTGTTATTTTATATTTCCTATATTTCTAAACCAATAAAATTTCAAGAAATGCAATTAATGTTTTTGAAATTCACAATTATTCATAATTAGTTGACAAAAATTACATTGAAAATATGAAAAATACATCTTTTTGAAACAAAAAAAAATTCCTAAAACATACATCTTTAAAAAACAGAGGGAATATAAATTTGGGTGTTTTTAAATTGATTGAAATATTTTAAATAAAATCGTTATTATTTATATATCATATTTTAAATAATAGTAAACTTTGATAATTTATAAAAAAAAATATAAATTCTTTAATTGATAAAAATTAATTATTTTATATATACATTAAATATTTCACATATTTTATTTTAAAATGTCTACAGTCTATAACTTACAGCTACAACAAATTTAATTACAGCAAAAGTCTCTGCAAAAAAATCTATAGTAACAACTCTACAGCTACAACCAATTTATCTACAGCTAAATTTTTAAAACCACGACCGAACCAATCATCACCAATACAGATTCATTAAAAAACACTCAAACAAGTAAATGAGCTGGCCAAGAAACAAAAGTGTATCTTGATAAAAATGGAAGTCAATGGTTCCAATAAATACGATTAGACCATTTCAAATTAGCAAAGCATTAAGCATACAATAATTCAAACCAAAACCGTTATAAAACAAAGACATAATTAGGTGAAAACAAGCCAACAATGTACAACCGGCCAAAACAACCAAACCCTATTTTATTTTCATTCTGTTTCTCTTTTCGCTGTTTGGTCGTTTTCACGTTTGGCTAAACCAACCAAACAGAGAGATTCAAACGGAAGAAACAAACCAAACCTAAACTCCAAATACATAAAAACTAATCAAAAACTTGTTTAGCCGCGGATGTCTCAGGCCTTGGCTCCACCACCGCTTCTGGTGGTCACCACCGTCGTCCCAGATCCCCCACACCCTCCCCCACCACCGCCGCAGCAAAAGCCGTACGCTCTGCAATACGTGACGGAACTTCTTAGCCGGATAGGTATCAAAGAAACAGACAAAGATGGCAACACCAGCCCACAGAGCCCGAGGAGCCCAAGAAACAACATTCTCATGGGGAAGTACGAGCTAGGGAAGCTTCTCGGCCACGGAACCTTTGCTAAGGTCTATTTAGCCCTAAACATAAAATCCGGCGAGAACGTCGCCATCAAAGTCATCGACAAGGAGAAGATCATGAAGAGCGGTCTGGTCGCTCACATCAAACGAGAGATCTCCATCCTCCGCCGTGTGCGCCACCCTTACGTCGTCCACCTCTTCGAAGTCATGGCGACGAAGACCAAGATCTACTTCGTGATGGAGTACGTCCCGGGAGGGGAGCTGTTCAACACGGTGGCTAAAGGACGTTTGCCGGAGGAGACAGCCCGGAGATATTTCCAGCAGCTGATCTCCTCCGTCTCCTTCTGCCACGGCCGCGGTGTCTATCACCGTGACCTTAAGCCGGAGAATCTGCTTCTAGACGCTAAAGGGAACCTTAAAGTCTCTGACTTCGGTCTCAGCGCGGTGGCAGAGCAGCTCCGTCAGGACGGGCTCTGCCACACGTTCTGCGGTACTCCGGCGTATCTGGCGCCGGAGGTTTTAACGAGGAAAGGGTATGACGCGGCTAAGGCCGATGTGTGGTCTTGCGGAGTGATCTTGTTCGTGTTGATGGCTGGTCACATCCCGTTTTACGACAAGAACATCATGGCCATGTACAAGAAGATCTACAAAGGCGAGTTCCGTTGTCCTCGTTGGTTTTCATCTGATCTTATCAGGTTATTGACTCGGCTTCTCGATACCAATCCTGATACTCGGATCACGATACCTGAGATCATGAAGAGTAGATGGTTCAAGAAAGGATTCAAACACGTGAAATTCTACATAGAAGATGATAAGCTGTGTAGAGAAGACGAGGAGGAGGAGGAAGAGGAGGAGTCGTGTTCCTCTGGCAGGTCTTCAACGGTGTCAGAGAGCGATGCAGAGTTTGACGTGAGGAGGATCGGTTCAATGCCGAGACCAGCGAGCTTAAACGCGTTTGATATCATATCGTTCTCCTCGGGGTTTGATCTTTCGGGTTTGTTCGAGGAAGGTGGAGAAGGGACGAGGTTTCTGTCAGGAGCTCCTGTTTCGGAGATCATAGCGAAGCTGGAGGAGGTAGCGAGAGTCGTTAGCTTTACGGTGAGGAAGAAGGAGTGGAGTTTGAGGTTAGAAGGGTGTAGAGAAGGAGCAAAGGGGCCGTTGACGATTGGAGCTGAGATATTTGAGCTGACGCCGTCTCTTGTGGTGGTGGAGGTGAAGCGGAAAGGAGGAGACAGAGGAGAGTATGAAGAGTTTTGCAATAAAGAACTCAGACCAGAGCTGGAGAAACTAATGCATGACCGAGGAAGTGAGAAAGGAAAAGGAGAAGTTGTAGTAGAAGAAGCAATGTGTGTTGCCGTCTGATACTGTATAGTAATACAAGGAAGGCTGAGAATAAGAATACAAGATTATTACATTCTTTTGTTACTATTGAGACTATTTACTATTCTTGTTCTATGTTTATGGTGCGGTATTGGGATGTTACGGAGATCTTTAAGATTCAAGATTAATCTAGGACATCTCCGTAATCTCCCAGTCTGTTTATGTGTGAGTGTGCGTGTGTGTTTATGTGTAAGTGTTACTGTAACGGTGAGTGATAGGAAGATGAGGGAGGGAAAAGATACAAAAAGGATATATATCTGAGTAATTACTCAGTTTTTGCTGGCTGCTTATAGAGCCAGTTTTTTTCAGTCAGATTGCTCATGTAATCTTTGTACATACTTGTAACTTGTAACACAAGAGACGAGCTTATGGAAATTCTTTCTCAGCCTTCCCCTATTTATCTGTTTCGTGCGTCCTAAGCTATAATATTTTGCTCCATGAGAATTATGAGGTTTTTTTTTTTTGAAACAAGAATTATGAAGGTTTAAATCGAGTTTATCTGCCTTAAGCAGTTAAGCCAAAATGAGTGATTATTATTAGGTAAAACTCAGCTGCACAATGACAGGATTTCTTTACAACAACTGCTAATCAAAGATGAAAAACGAATCTATAATAAACCTGATGATTGTGAGGAAGTACATCTCAGAGAAGCTTCAAGCTCACTCATTGAAGAGATGTATGAGCAACCAGTTCCTGCAAAATATGAAGCAAACACCAAAGATAGGGTTATATATATATACACATATATATAGGTAACTTTTTATTCTGTGTGAAAACATTATAAAAAATGGTTTACTTCGGAATATCGAATATGATCTCTGTGCAGGTAGGAAGTCTTAACAATAGTTTCCCACTTGGTAACATTCCTGTAGTTGTTGTTGTCATTAAGATCCTGCTTTTGAGGATGGAAAGGATATCTACGTGAAGGGATCTGAGATGGCAGATTATGGCAAAGCCAAGACTCAGAAGGCTTTTTAGGCGACGGTGGTGCAAGAGGTGACCTGCAAGAGGAGGTGTTCGGTTCCTTCTCTGATTCCTCTGGAAAGATTGAACTATGATGGTCACTAGTACTCTTGGGAGAATTCTCGGTGGAACCGTTTGGGTAGAGTAATTCCTGAGACACGCTCATGCTTCTAATATGCTTGTTCAACCTGTTAGCTCTCAGGCTCTCTGTTTCCTTACGAGTGTCAGGGAAACACGTGGCGTTTGTGGTTCGAAATGGTGACATACATCTAGGGTGTCTGTAAGGAGATGAAGACCTACTACTTGCGGGACATGTTAGGTTCGTTTCAGAGTTGAACTTCTTCCCCATGCTTGGATGAACCGGACTCAGCTTGTGCTTCGAAACTGAATCAATAGCCAGCTGGAGAAAAAGGTACAAAACTATCAGCGAGTGTGTAATAATAAAATCGAAAAGAAACGAATAGGAGTGTGAAGAAGCTGGAACCTGTTTAACAGATTGGAACCTAGATCTGAGTTGAGAAACCTTGCTTGACTTGACTCCATCATGGCTTGTTGTCTTGTGTTTGGTTTTAAAAGTGTTCATCATACTGAGAGATTCTTTAAAGCACAACTGTGGCAACATACCACAACCTCTCCTTGGAATATAAGCATACTCAGAAACTTCACCATCCTCCTCCTCCTCCTCGCTTTCTTTATCATATGTGTCTTGGTGATCATAACAAGGTGAGACTCTACACTCATCATACCTTTTAGAATTTTGCCGCTTCTCCACTGGTACTAAGTCTCTTATCTGTAACGTTGGTTCAGACATAAAACTAGACGGTTTACGATTCAAAGCATAGTGAGGCTGCTCCATAGTCATTGCTTTGGCAGCTGGTAAAAAACGGTTCAACATGAAGTCCCGTGATTGAGGATCCTCACAAGGGTTTAGTGTTTTCTTCTTCTCAGCAGTTGCACCGTATTCACTCACACCACTTATGCTGTGGTTTACAGAAAAGGAGTCCTTGGGAGAGAGTGTATCACGAGCATCAGAAAACACATCCTCTGACTCTTCCTCTTCATCAACTTGTTTAGTCTTTGAACTAAGGTTTCTATCAATTGCTTTCCCGGGAGGAGGACATGGTGTGAAGACTTCCTCCTGAGGTGTGGAATCATTTCCTTTTAATTTCCCAGGAGCTTGCTCCCATGTGAAAGGAACAGAGGCAGATTCGGTGAAGTGATCTAAACCCATATCTGGAACAAGAACTGGAACAGTTGAGGAATCATCATTTGTCTTAAAGTCATGAGTGAAGTCAAATGTCTTGTTTCTACGCACAGAAACTGCTGATGTCTTCTGCATCCGCCTTGTTGAAAGAAGAGGTGCTTCCAAGTTCAGTTTCCTCTCTGACATACTTAGAGGACGTTGCTAGGCTTGGCTCACAGACTCATTTTGTGAAAATGCTTTTAGATTCTACACTGCAGATCTGAATAGAGAATACAAAACATAATTATTTTTTTAGTAATTTGGATCCTATCCATGCAAAAACCATACAATTATAATAATCATATAGATATTATCACTTTCTTCTGAATATATATACAAATCATTAAATATTTTTTTAGTAATTTGGATTCTATCCATGCAAAAAACATATAATTATAATAATCATATACATATAGGATGATTATCTGAATAATAATGTATAAGCAAACAAAAGAGAAGACCTCTTCCTGAACTTTTTCTCTACTAGAAACTTCAGTTTAAAATAATTAAATACTAAAGAATTTTGGGATTTCATATTGAGTATTGAGAATCTAGTGATCATATATTGTGTTATCTGCAATTCAGACCCCTGTCGATATATGAAATCATTTGAAATATTTTCGCAATTTGAGTACAAAATCCACTTCGATGATAATTAAATCCACTTGTACAATCAAGCAAAAGCGAAACTCGAGAAACCGTATAGAAGCTAGAGTGAGAAACGGAAACTAACTTGAGAGTGCGCAAAGAGAATCGTCTTCGAGATCTTTTTGAATCCTTCTACACGTCGAGAGAGATAGGGAAGAAGAAGAAGAGGAGGAGGCTTGAGATACTTAAAAAAGAGGGTGAGTCCTCCAGATAGACTTTGAGTAAACGTAAGAGAGAGACAAAGGTAAAGCTTTTTATTTATCTTTTGTAAATGTGCCGTGAAGATGAAGGAGGCGAAGATGATGGGACTCGTAGAAAAAGTCACGAGGGGACTGGAGCATTTCGAGGTGGGACAGTTACTACTCTTTAACTCTCTTCCCTCTGTAACAATCCTATGTATGTTACATTAATAGAAGTGGTCTGTCTATTTAATGCAAGTTTTCACCGCACCGAACCAAACCGACTTCGATTATAGTTATTGGTTGAAACCAAGCTAATTAACTTTCTGTAAGTTTTCATTGTCTCATTGTTGGTTTGTCACAAATATTTTGTTTGGATGCGTGTCGAAAATGTGCATGATTTTTGTCTTCAGTACATTGCTTATAATTTGTTGAGCACTGAGTATTGTAGAACTGATTATTAAAATCATTAGTATACAATTATGAGGCCCTTTTTAAGTTCAAAAAAAAAAATATGAGGCCCTTTTACTTGCAATTTTGTGGAATAAATTAAGTTGTCGACCGACACATTAGAGAATGATGGGAGCAAAGAATTTTTAGTGACACCAACCAAAGTCTCAATCTATCATATCCAGTTAGTTACTTCTAAGAAGATTGGTATAGAAATAGAAGAGAAGATGGTCCATCCAGTTAAGAATAACAACTCCAAAATGTATCAATAAAAAAGTTTCTAAAAAACGAATAAATAAATAAACAAACATCAACCTAACTAACTTATATTTCAATGAATACTATTATACCATTATTGTACCGGGAATAGAGCTGGGCATTATTACTCGTTACTCGCCTTAAACTCGCTACTCGACCCGTATTCGTCTTGAAAATTCAAGTATTCAGTGTTATCAAGGCAAGTAACAAATCGAAAATTTTCATTACCTGCAAAGCCAAGCCAAGTATCAAGTATCATTATTATTTTTAGTACTTGACTCGTTCGCCCCGATACTTGCTCAATTACTTTTTATTTGTTACATGATCTATTAATTATTTTTTTGTATTTGTCTTTTCTTTTACTTGCATTTAGGATTGAACATAAATGCTTATTACTCTTCTTATACATGTTATTTATTTGTTATCCATCTTTAGTTTAAAATATTCGTCGTCATCTAATCAAATATGACATAATAATAAGTATTAAAAAATTTAATTATATGACTTATTATTATTTGTTACTTATTTAGAGAAGACATTATTTATCTATCTTCTCTATAATACAAACATATATTTCGTTTAAAGTAATTCACATGTTATTTCAAATAGAATAGGCAAAACATACTTTTATACCTATTAGATATCTATTTCTAATAGAATATTGTTCAATAAATAGTTTTTAAATATTCCGAAAACTCGTAAGTAGTTCATAAGTACTCGTAAATATTTTACAAGTACTCGTAAATAGTTTACAAGTACTCGTAAATAATAAGTAATCGTAAATAATAAGTAATAGATCAAGGGAAGTAACTTGCAAGTAATTCATTTTTGATCAAATACTCGAAATAGCAAATACTTGTTTCTAACAAGTCAATTAGAAGTCGAAAATTTTATTATTCGTACAAGACAAGTCAAGTCGCAAATACATGTAAAATTGCAAGTAATCACTTTGTGCCCAGCCCTAGCTAGGAAGCTTATTTAAATAAAAGTGCTCACTTTCCTTAGAATCTTGAGAAAGTACAGTTCCAAAAAAAAAACTTGCTGAAGTTTGGATATTTGCTAAAGCAGTCATGGTATACTGTACTGTAGAAGTAATGCTAGTACTTTAAATTATGTTCTTTTTCGGTTGCACAGAATGGATGACAAAACAATGAAACATCTATTGTCATTCTCTAATTTCTATAATTTTCTTTCCATAATCATTCAATCTAATTACTCAAATCAATCTGAATTGGGCTAATTTGTTCAGACATAATGATTAAAGCAGTAAAAACTATCATCGTGCAATGGAATCCCATCCCATACTGCAATTAACAAATAGAAGATTATTTATTTTACAACTTTATATAATGTTTTTGTATATATTCACTGTTTTATGAAAGCCCTTGACAAATAAAATTATTAGTTAATTTTTTTTGGAGTATTGTATATTGGCTTTGTGCTAAAAAGATTCTGAACCAAAGTGACTAGTTGGTGAGGAAGCCTAAGTGCACACTGATAACGAGCATCTAGTTATAGCCACACCGCATGATGTCATGTGAATCCAAGTGAGTTGAATCATGTGGCTTACATTTTTGTTCCAGTCATCCCAATAGATAAGATAGGTAACTCGCCCTGCTCATGCGTAAGCCACATCCAACATTGTTTTTTTATTGCATCGTTAACATTTTCCATTGACCAGAATCCATATCCAACATAGTTTAGACTGTGTTAAGGTTTCGAATAGGATTATATATTCGAAAACGTTATGCAACAAAATCTTGTCTACACCTACTACGATCTGTAAATAAACACGTTCACAGGTACAGCGAACACAATCCAAGATAACATTCAAAGTGAGCCAAAACAAAAATAAATCAAGTGTGTTTTAGAAGAGAGATAAGAAACAGAGTAATAAGATGATCGAGAAAAACTTAGAAAAAAAAAAGAGATTTCAGTTCTGCTCTTGAGCTTCTGCAGCCTCCTTGTCTTCGTTGGCCGCAGCCATTAATTCATCAAACTTCTCAGACTTGGCGAGTGTTATCTCAATCTGCAAATCGCGAAGCCACATAATTAGCTAACAACGTAAGCCGCTTTCAGGAAGAAAAAACATGATTTTTTCACAAGTATACCTTGGGTTTCTGCACAGGACGACCCCTTGCACCGTCCTTGATATCCACAGTCGAAGTCATGATCTCTAATAAGAAGAAAACAAGTTGGAAAAATAAGCAAAAACTTCAAGTCACTAGAATCTTTGAAAATCTCTTGTAACTAATCAAGGTTGAGAAGATCTTCTTACTCTTTTCAACAGCAAACCCACTGTTCTTCAATATCTCAGCAACGGTGACAACCGTCGCAATGGCTGCACAATTAAATGTTCGGTAAGAAACCCGGATAATCTCTTCAAATAAAGAAAGTCACAACAGATAAGACAAAGGTAAATATTTTTATGTAGATCCTAAATCTCATGACAATAAATGAATGAAAAAATTGCTACTTTGAATTTAGTAAAACTCAGTTACATTGCATAATAAAACCATACATTACAAAGAGAGAAACAAATAAGTTTTTACCCATTCCAAGTGCAGACAACTCCACATCTGCGTACTGCTGCATGTACCTCTGTGAACAAAAAAAAACAAGACATAAGTGTCAATTGACTAGACAGAACACCAATTCAAACAGTTTCAAAAACATCACTTTACACAGCAATAACTCATAACGTCTCACGGATACATACTGACATAAACAATCAGAGAAATTTACATATAATATACAGAAACAGAGTACTCGATTTTGAATCATATGTAACGATTTTTAGGGTTTTTGTACCTTGGCGAGATTGACGTAGAAGAACAACGGTTTCTTAGTGTTGGAAACTTGAATCCGATTCCTCTTCTGCGAATCAACGGCCAAACTCATGTTGTTAACTCCTTCCGTGATCCCTTCCATTGATAATTAAACTCGAGATTTTAACACTCTCTCTCTCTCTCTCGATTTATATTTCTCAGAAACAAGACAGATGAAGAGTTCCTCCTCCTTGACCAAAGCCCCCAAAAAACCCTAACTCGTAAACCCAAACGACGTCGGTTTAACAGAATCTTCGAAAATGTTATAATGGGCTGAGCCCATGGCCCGATAAAGAAAATAATAATAATTGTAATTCGAGACGTTATCCGAATCAGATCCCCCTGAATATTCGAGAACACACACTCGCCGGAGCATCAGCCATGCCGGTGTTCAAGGCGCCGTTCAACGGCTACTCGGTGAAATTCAGCCCCTTCTACGAGTCGCGCCTCGCCGTCGCCACCGCACAGAACTTCGGGATCCTCGGAAACGGCAAGATCCACGTCCTCGAGCTCTCCCCGGGCCCACCGGGCGTCGCCGAGTCCGTCTCCTTCGACACCGCCGACGCCGTCTACGACGTCTCCTGGTCCGAGTCCCACGACTCCGTCCTCGTGGCCGCCCTCGGAGACGGCTCCGTCAAGATCTACGACACCTCCCTCCCGCCTCCCTCAAACCCCGTCAGATCCTTCCAGGAGCACGCGCGTGAGGTCCACTCCGCGGACTACAACCCCACGCGCCGTGATTCTTTCCTCACGGCCTCGTGGGACGACACGGTGAAGCTCTGGGCCGTTGATCGGCCCGCGAGCATCAGGACGTTCAAGGAGCACGCCTACTGCGTCTACCAGGCGGTGTGGAACCCGAAGCACGGAGACGTCTTCGCCTCCGCTTCGGGAGACTGCACGGTGAGGATCTGGGATGTACGGGAGCCTGGGTCCACCATGATCATCCCTGGGCACGATTTCGAGATACTGTCGTGTGATTGGAACAAGTATGATGACTGTGTTTTGGCGACTTCGTCGGTTGATAAGACGATTAAGGTGTGGGATGTGAGGAGTTATAGGGCTCCCTTGGCTGTGCTTAATGGGCATGGGTACGCGGTGAGGAAGGTGAAGTTCTCGCCGCATAGGAAGAGTTTGGTGGCTTCTTGCTCGTATGATATGAGTGTGTGTCTTTGGGACTATATGGTGGAGGATGCGTTGGTGGGGAGGTATGATCATCATACTGAGTTTGCTGTTGGGATTGATATGAGTGTTCTGGTTGAGGGTTTGATGGCGAGTACTGGTTGGGATGAGCTTGTCTATGTTTGGCAGCAGGGGATGGATCCGAGAGCGAGTTAAGTCTTTGGTGGTCCAAATTCGAAACAGTTTCATCTTTTATTTATTGTGAAATATTGGTTTAGTTTTGTTTTGTTTGTCGGAATAAAAAAGTTCGGGATCTTTGCATAAAAGGGATGTAATTGATGGAGATTTCATATATGAAAGAAGGTTTTCTTTTGAATTGTGATTGGTGAGATAAATGAATATATGTGTTGATGTAGCCACCACCATCCATGTGTTGCATCAACGCTTTGGTCGTTTGAATCTAACTGCATAGTCATTCTAATTCAAAGTTCACAACAGTGTAGATTAGTTTGTGTGCGGGAAGAACTCTATTTTGGCACGATCTTTAAGTCACTTCAGACTGACTCTACAATTTTCTTCTTTCAAACTAAAAAGTTCAAAAAGAAAATCAAAGACTCTTTAGAACTTATGCAAGAAAACTCATTAGGATTGTAAATATGAGGAAAACACGAAGAAAAGTAAGATGAGCACACAAAAAAAGTTGAAACATTGGACTCAAAATGATAAAGTCTCCTAAAACAATCATTATTCGGTTTGAAACTTCGATGATAGCAGATCCAATGAGTACTTAAAAGTCTTTCCTAAGAACTATTCGAATCCAAGAGAACGCTGTTTTTAAGTCCTTTGGGTTGGCCATACATCACTTTGTGGTGTTAGTGTAGGTTTCATTTGTATATGTATTTCTAAACTTTGTCGTTGGTGTTTTCTAATCGAAGTAGTGATGCTTAGTCTATATACGTTTTAGCAGCTTGTTTAGTAGATTAAGATCTTATTTTTTGTTCATTGGCTACATATTTATTCGTTAGTTTACTAATAAAAATGTCTATTTATTGAACTTTTGAATATACTTGAAAAAAAAAATATATCCAAAATATTACATAATGTCTTTAGAAACTCTATGAGAGACATTTGATGATGATATATTGCTTTAAGTTCTACTAGATCCTCTATTAAAATGAGGAGTAACCAAGTAAGTATTTTGATTTGTTTTCAAGAAATTTGATCCAAAGTAAACAAAACGTTCTCTTGGATATTTTCCCTTGATGAAAAAACTATTATGAACCAATGTTCTAAAATACATAATAAGCACACAAAAAACGAGTGAAGACTCTTGTAATTAAATAAAAGCGATGCGTTTTCCTCAATCTTCATTTATGCTTTCTAAGTGCGGCCTCCAAACGCCAACGCGTCCCTTTCTCCGATCTTTCTGAGTCGCGATTTTTTCCGACAGTATCTCCGTCAAGTACCGATCAGAGATCAACGGTGACACATCCTTGTCGTAACTTTTATCATTACCATTATCATCAACTTCTCCACCATGCCGACGAGTCTGTGACCGCTTCTTGACGGCTTTTGCATTACGTTTATCGGATTTAGCTGCAGGCATGAGGAAGTAAATCTTGCCACGTTGGAGCTCAGCTTCCGGAGGGACGATGACGATCTTTGTGGCTGAGATTAGATCACCACGTTCTTGATCATGATCAGACGGTGAAGAAGAGGGTTTCTTGAGTACGTGCTTCGGGTGTGCCTTCATTACTTCGCCGGCTGTGATTGTTCCACTGATCTCCTCCACTTGACCGTTTGAGTGTACGATGCGGATCACGTCAAGAGCTCCACACGGTAGGATGCAGGCGATGCAACATCTGATTGTCTCCTTCATCCTCTTTTTGCTTTTAATGAAAAAAATATATAGTTTAAAAGACTTTAGTTCTTGTGTAAATCATGAGAGTTAAATAGAGATGAAAATGGAGAAATAATGAAAAGAGAGACGTGAGACAAGTGATTTGAAGAGAGAAGCTTGAATTGTATTTTCTTTCGTTTTTGGTACTCTTTTTGAGGATTTTAAGACCATGTGTGTTATTATTTATAGTCATGTTTCATTAGTGCGTTTTTAATCGGGCGTCGCCTTATGGTGTGTTTTAATGTTGTATAAATGTATCTATGTGTTTAGTGTGTATTATATATAGTTTTATGGTTTCTGTTAGTTGCTCTTTTTCTGCTGTTTTTCAGCGGCTGGGTGTAGGGAATATACGTTGAATAGCATTTCATTATTTTGTAATTATTTTGGCTTTTCTCCGCTTTTAATATTCCCTCAACTAGCATTTACCTATAAGCTTATGGAAGGTTTTGAAATTTTCATTAGATGCCAATGTTCATTTTCTATATGCATACCAACATTGCACCAAAACAGTGTTGAGGGAACTAAGAATAGTCATCCGTATAAAATAATCATGAGATAACTAAGTGGGGTTTTGTCTTTTTGATTGAGATGGGAGATGTGTATATTACTATATTGTCTTTAAAGTACAAAATATAATATCAAAAGTAAAATTTGAAAACCTTGGTATATATTCCTTTAAAAACATTCGTTTGAAATAGAACATAAACCATACGAAGATGTATAATCATTTGAATAAAACCATAATATAACAAACAAATGAAGGGAAAAGGGGTGAAAGAACATTTATTTAAGTATAGAAATATAAAGAAATTCTTTTTCTTTTTCTAGATGGTGATGAGACGATTTCAAATAGATGGAATGAATAATTGCACCCAACGATTGATGTGAATGTACTTTACCTTTTGGATCCATCGTCTACTACATTTGAGGGGACCCCTCTTCCTCGCTATAAAGCTTTCAATTATTTATTCTTCTTCTTCTTTTCTTTAGTTTTTGTGTTATCTTATAATAAATTCAGTTGTAAAATGCACAATGTGGTTCATCATCTAGGCTGAGTGCTTAAGGGTAGTAGACACATGTTATAGCATCATTTGGTCTCCACTATTATCACAACATATTGCACTTTCCACTATTTCATCAAGTTAAGTCTTGATTTAAGATACCATGCAAGACACTAAGCAAGCAGTTTCTCCCTGAGTAGTCGCAGACTAATTATGCGTCATCTTATCATATTCTTAGACTCATATCTGATCAGTTTCAGAAAAAAAAAATCTGATTCATGCCAACCCCCTAATAAGCTTTGTCGTTATAATTAAATATTTTAATAACAATATTAGATTGCAACTCAAATTTTAGAAATAATATCTATAATATTAAAAGGGAAGCAGTCTTAAAAAGTCGACTTATACAAGTTGTTTTGGACCCTTTCATTTTTTAGTCCAATCTATTACATATAACAAAATCTTATAACTAATCTATTTCATTTAAATAAAGTCTATTACTATTATTGACTTTAAATGTTACTATAATCTAAACCGTTGACTTCTAACATTTTAAATATGTTCGTAAGAAAGATTTGTACAAACCACTGTTTCTATTACTAATGTTTATATAATTTTTTGTATCGAATGATGATGTGGAATTAATTTAAAATAACATTATACCTCATTTACAATATTAAAAAGGAATCACTACCAAAAAATTTACTTAAAAAATTGTTGAATCATTTCACTAACTAATTGTTTTCGTCCAACTATTTGAAAAATTGATTTGCGGATACGGGTTATGAGTTTTTTATGCGGGCTTAGTATGAGTTGGTGGATTTTGGATCGCGGCTACCCATCGACCCGCAAATTATTTAAAAAATAAAAATTAAAAAAGTAATACATTTTTTTAAATACATGTATTTAAAAATAATAATTTAAAATTTAAGTCATGTATAATTTTTTATTATAAATATACTTTTATAGTAATTAAATTAAATAATGATTTTTAAAATATGTATATAACCCACGGATAACCGCAAAATTAAGCGGGCAGATGCATGTACAATATTATTTGTTTGCAGGTTGTGTGGGTCATATTTTTAACCAAAACAAAGTTGAAAATCCGCAGGTTGGCAGGTCAGCGGGGTAAGTTCGACCCGCAACTCAGCCTTAACCGTGCGTATACCAGATCAATTTTTAAATTACAATATATTTTGATCTAAATATATACACAAATATGATTACAAAAATACAAATATAATCAAAAAGAAAAAAAAAATATAAAAAAATTAAATTTAAAATAAAAGAATGTACCCGCCCTTAAAAATCTAGTTATATAGTAAAAATGTTCGTGTTATAGTTGTTATTATACACAATTTGGAACCGTGTTTTCTTTTAAAAAATACCAGTTCGGTTCCAAACCCACATAACAACTATCAGAACCAACTTATATCTTTGCAATTTGTGTTTTTCCTATTGTCTTTTTTTTGGTGTGACTTTTTTTCTTTTTGATGTCCTTGCGTGCCACCAAAGTCAATTCAATAAGAAATAAACGACAGTTTGATGACATTAGTTCGAAACAATTCCAATGAATTATATATGATATATGCATGCAGTTGAATTTCAGATCCTACTGCCTTTTTTTTTTCTTCTTCTTATTAGTTGTATTTTGATATCTTAAAATAAATGTTGGTTCAAGTAAATATATAGAATATGCTCTGAGAAGGTCAAGGTTTTACTTCGAATTAACTCCAAACGCTCATTTACTGAGAAGACAACAAACCTTAATTAACTGTGGATTCATTTCACAACTTTTTTTTTGAATTAGTTCAAAGTATTAAGACATGCGCTATAAAATGAAAAGTAACATGGCTAAAAATAACAAACAGAAAACGAAAGGATAACGTCGAGAAGCGGGTTTTCAAAATTCAATATATATCCAGAAACAAGATCATGTGGGTTTGCTTTCCTTTTGAAAGTGATTTGAGTCATGGACCCCTCCTTTCTCATTCTACTTTCTTTCTCCCTTTTCCTACACATTTTAGTGTTTGGTGAAACTCTTTTAGCTTTCTTTTTGAGCTGATATAATGTTTACAGATTTATGTATTTGATTGCACGAATTCGTTGAGACGACAACAAAAGTAGACAATATGCACACCCAACTCATCATACATTATTTTGCTCCTTTTCATTATTAAAAAGGAAAGATATAAGCTTAATATTGATATAACAGAGATAGACACACACATGTGAGATCATAGATATAACCTTGTATTTGGACACCAATGTTGGTATGGGCCTCACTATATACGAGATGGAGGAAGCCAGTAAGGGTCTTTGAAAGAAGTCGGTGCACCTTCAGGAGCTTGAAAATGATGTATTGTTGTATCAGCTATATTGTAAATACCAAACCCATGACCTATAAAGTATATGGAGTTAGGCTTCAGACCGGAACAAGAACTAGCCTCGACGCAGAAAGCCTCGCTCATTGAAATAAATATGCACACATCTCCAATGTCCTCGGTGTAATGCATGTATCTTCCTTCCGTCATCTTATTCTCTCTAAACACCATGAACCTCCTCGTCGTGTAGTTACTTCCTTCATGACTCGACGAGAAGAAGCGCTGTGCGTACCTGCGTGCACACAAAGCAACAATATAAGACACTAAAAATATTTATGAAAACATTATAGTAACTAGAATGTATATATTATATATAATATATTTTTTTGTCACTGTATACTATATAATACATTACTATTCAAGAAATCGCTAGACGCTAATCATGCGGCACTATAATAATTATAAAAAAATGTTTTGGTTATGATCGGTTTGCCGTCTTTTGACTATTATATACCATTTGACAAGAAAACGTTCGTCAGTGGAGGCTAACTCAACAAGGTGTTCCGTCCTGCAACACCAACCCAAAAGCTTCCACTCGGAATCATCCAGCTCAGGAAGGTCTCTGAACATCAACTCATGGAAGCTAGGGAGTCTGTTCTTCTTAAAATGAAGATCCCACGAGTACAACGAGTTGCCTCCGGGACCAGGCAGGTAGAATCTACGCTCTCTCCTGGAATACATCAGACTCGAGTTCTCCAGCTTCTGCAAGTTATTCTCTGCCAAAATCTCCCCGACGTTAGTCCAACGCATGTCACTATGCGGTCTACACAGACTAAGCTGCCTATCCAACAGCTTTACGGCCACAACACAGTCTTGCTCGCTAGGAGAAGACGACATCGCCACGTTCCAGACGGCGTTCGTTTGGTTAGAATGCACTGCGACGAGCGAAGGCAGAGGGATCGTTGAGAGGGTTGACTTGGGACCCAAGGAAGTGTAAATGTCGCTGATACATAGGGTACGGTCATTGTCGTTAGAGAATATTCCCCATCCACGTGCGCTTCCTATCTGTCTCGAGCCAGCGAGATCTTCGGGGAATGTTATGTCGGGAACTGTGAGCATCTCTTCTTTTGTCGGATCAAACAAGAGGACATCTCTGACGTCACTACCGTCCGGATGATTGGTCTTTAACGTAGTGCCGAGTAATAGATATGGAGTGGTTACGGAAGATGAAAAGAGACGAAAGTGTATCTGCAAAAAAGTAAATCACCACAGAGATTAATAAAAAACAATTGAATTTTGCATCCTTTTGAATCTAATAAGAACAGAACAAAACACACAAGAGAGAAGCTTTACGAGGGCATGGTTACGAGGAGGGAGTTTGAAGAGTCCGTTGAGACTCCGAAACATTGTCGAATGGTATAACGGAGGATGTCTGAATCGAGTGAAGTGAAAGGGAAGAGATTGGACTGAGGAATCAGTTACAGATGAGATGTTCGACGATATGCCTCGCCGAACCAATGTCAAAGGTCAAAGGTCAAAGGTCAATGGTCAAAACGCTTCTCAAGAAGAGTAAACAATAATTTATTTCTAACTTCAAACCCACCAGTTTTATGTTATTACAAAGTAAGCCTTCGACTTCGAAAATCAACACTGCACCCTTTATAACTCTCTCGGTTATATGAAATATTGTCCAAATTATAAAATTATGTGTAGTTTTGAATAAGAAACTGTTGTATACTTTACCTTGTAAAAAATATAATCACGATTCTTAAAACTTTTTTATTTTAATATGTCTAAGATATTGTGATTAACAATTTTCTATATTCTCTCCAAGAACAATTTCTTTTAGCTTATCTTATATTTTTTGAAAAAATCTTTGGACCATGATATATTTATGAATTATGGTTGTGTTAAATCTATCTTATTAAAACAGAAACATTCTGTTGGACCTAACATTTATTTTGTAAGTTTTTAAATTAAATACACCTTTATACTTTATAGTTAAACATACATTAAGTCATTAATGTTCCTTTCTTTATACTACTATCCATGTTTCCAAACAATATACTTATTTCTTTATACTACTATCAATGTTTCCAAACAATATATTTTTTATACTACTATTAATGTTTCCAAATAATATAATAATTAATCTTAGTTATTTTATATCTATCATTTTCTCTTTAAAATTTTGTAGGAACGTCATAATTTCATAAATTGCAAAATAGTGAACTTTAAAATTTCGATTATAAGGTTACAAATTATGAAACTATTGCAATTTAAATCCAATTAGATTACATATCGGTCATCCATCAGTTCAATCGGTTAGTCTCGGGTTTTAGTGATTTTTAATATGAATATTTTAAAAACATAAATTGAATTGTCAGATCTCCGGATTAACCGGTATAATCACAATCGGGTTGAATTTAAAAATACTGATTTAAATTCAAAAATATTTTAAATACACACTCTTTAAAAATAACCAAAATATTTGTTAGATTATTAGTGAAATTTTTCATCGTAAAATATCCCGCGCTTCAAAAGCGCGGGTCAAAATCTAGTTTTCCATTAAGAAGAACTCGTTTATGAGGTTTGAATAAGAAGTTATGATCATTTCCAAAATCATCTTAATACATAAGCTACACTAGGCTATAAATATCAACCAAACCCCTACATTTTTTTGCAAGCTAAGAATATGCAGTTATTTGAGAAATGATTTATTCAAAATTTCATTTGATTATTTACTCGTTTGAATCATCTTATTTATTTATTTACTTTATAAGTTTTCAATTAATTTAAGACTTATCAGTTGAAAGTTATAAATTTGTATTCATCCTTTAATTTTGTTTTCTATTTACTATCAGTTTAAATTTCTGAACAAATTGTATTTGTGTTATTAATTACTTAACTAATTCATGGATCTCATCACTTAAAAAAAAAGAATTTCCATGGTTGACAAAGTTAAAATTTAGCTAAAGACTACATATATAATACTTGGACGATTAAAAAAAATATTTTGCATTGGTCATACAATACACAACAAATGGAGAATTTTCATGTACTATTGATAATTATATTATGTTTTATTACAAATATGTAATATTTGTGTATGTGCATCTCACTGGTTGGATATTTCCTCTAGACATGTAACCAACTCAGCAACTCCATTTATTCACAAGAATACAAAATTCTCATCTAAACAACTACAAATTTTGACGCAAACATTTATTTTGACAGTGACACACTTCAAGCTTATAAATTCTAGTATCATAAAGCATAATTAACTTTTTTCCTTCCTACTGCAGTAATACATTTTTTTGTAAGAAAAAAAGATGATAAAGTAACGGTTCTCACACCAAAGACTGAGTTATCAGAGGCTTTAAACCGATTAAGAGTTTTACTACAAATCGAACATTAATCATTGTTAAAAGATCGAATCCAGAATAAGATGTTGGTAAAGCCACATGGCATTCCTCTGGTTCTCATAAATCGTGCCAACCAATAACTTTACTTTGAATAACTAAAAAAAACAATTCAATCAATTAACAAAAAGAAAGTCATGCCTCGTAATTAACACGCAAAACCGGAGGGTAGTTCCGTCTTTTCTTAGCAAAGACCAAAGTGCAGCAACTACATTGGAATGTAAAGGGAATGGCTTGCTGTCTTGGCAATGTCTGTCTCCCCCTCTCTCTCTCTGTCTCCAAAACTTCCCTCTCTAATGTGCAAGTGAAGCTGCTGCTGCAACCTCTCACCCACCAGAAACTCATAAACAAATCTCTCTCTTTCCTCCAAACCCATTTGTTTGATTCAGAGAGAGCTTTGTTGATGCTTTAGACCAAATAATCTTTCTCAGTCTACAACAAAGACTGGGGTTTTTATTCTTTGATTGATTTAGAGAGGAGAAAGAAAGAATGTCGCTTTATAGGGTTGGGGTAAGGAATGTGTACGGTACGAGTCAACAAGCCGAGTTCTATGGAAATGTCGATCGTGAAGACCCTGAGGCGATTCTCAACGGCGTTGCAGTCTCTGGTCTTATCGGTGTCTTGCGTCAGCTTGGTGATCTCGCTGAGTATGTATTATTGACCTCAATCTCTGTTTTTTTCTTCCTTTTGGTATTTACTGTTGAATGATTCTTTGAGCTAATGGTGAAGTTAAGACAAGAAGAGAATCATCACTTTTTTGCATGAAAGTAACTGCCTTTATAGACTTTTTATTGAAGTTTGTGATTTAGGATTCACCCAAAAAGAAAGAAAGTAGCTTTCTTTTTATTTTATTTTTCATCTGCCTTCTCTCTTGAATGAAACTCTGTGAACAACTAAACTCATGTGGTGGCTCTTAATGTTGGCTTATGAGGTCTTTGTTCAAAAGGGTCATCTTAGAATTCATGAAGAAGCCACATAAGCTGCAGAAAGGAAGAAACTTTTGTTTAAAGGTTTTGCTTTCCTTTCTCTTGATTCAGGTCTGCAGCAGAGATATTTCAAGGCATACAGGAGGAAGTTATGGCTACAGCTTCAAGAAGCAATCAGTTGAAGATCAGGCTGCAGCATATAGAAGCTACAGTGCCTCCACTAGAAAAGGCGGTGCTTGCACAGACAACTCATTTGCATTTTGCATACACAGGAGGTTTGTTTGTTCTGTCTTGTGCCATCTTGTCAATCTTCTCATTGTCTTTTGACCCATAGTGTCTGATTCTTGCTAGATTTCACTTTATTATGATAAAATAATGTCATTTGTAGGCCCATTTTTCACTTGCTCCTTATACTAAATTACTCTACAGATGGACTAGTTGAGAATAAATTGTTAAAAAATTAGTTATGTCTTCTGAGAAACTTATAGAGTAGATAGACATGAAATTGAAATGTCAGAAGTGGTTAGTGAGAACCGTTGTATTGATATGAAATGTCTTCTAGTAGGATTAGTTTTTGGTTTTGATATCTTTAAGTGATTAGAGTTTAATGTCGTTATCAGGTGTGGAGTGGCATCCTCGTATCCCACATGAGCAAAACCACCTAATACACGACGACTTGCCTCACTTTATTATGGATCCCTATGAAGAGTGCAGGGATCCTCCACGGTTGCACTTGCTTGATAAGTAATGCCACTTGCAAGCTTTATGTATGTATGTATGTACCATCATCATGTTAACTTGAAACTTTATGCTTTATTTTTCCTCAGGTTTGATATAAATGGTCCTGGATCTTGCTTGAAGCGATACTCAGATCCTACTTACTTCAGAAGAGCATCAAGCAACCTCATGATTCAAGAAAACAAAAAGTTCCAAAACAAGAATTGTAAAATCAAGGTGTTTTTTTTTTCCTCAGATTGTATTGGTAAAACCTTTTTTCTTTTTAACTTGAAAGTTATAATTAAGTTATTGTTTTGTGACATGGAACAGAAGAAAAAATCTTCATCAAGGAGTCGAGATATGTCACGTTTAGCTTCTTCCATGGCTGCTGCTAACCAGAATGCCAGGTAAAAAACATAGATTATATTGGCATTGTTAAAGTTTGTTTTCAATTTTATTAACTGAAACATGGAAATGTATTTCAGGAAGACGTTTACTTTAATTAGCTTTAGTGGACAGACCTCTTCTTCTAAAACTGCATCAACCAGTGATATGGAGAAAATATCCGATCTCCAAGATCATCATTCTCACTCTTTTGATTCCAGAAGCGGTTCAACGGCAACCTCTTCATCACTGAAGACTGGAGAAAAACCGAAAGGGGGGTTAGTTTCATCCAGCTTGACACCGGGCTCTTGCACCATCTCTTCAGTACTCTCTGAATCTGAATCCGAAGATGGAAAAGATAGTTTCAATCTTAGTCCATCGCAAGGGCAAGCTGCTGCTGTTGGCTCTTCTTGCGTTAGTTGGGATGAGAAAGCAGAGATAGTGGAAGAACCTCTTTGTGTGTTGCAGACAGGTAATGCTTCTGAAATGATGGAGACGAACTCTGCTGTGGACGGACTAGATGAGAGAGCTAGAGTTGATCGCCATTCTAATGACGTTGAAAACGCTAAATCAGAATCAGGAAAACAACAACAAAGTAATGGGATTGATGAGGTAAGAGAGATGAAAACTGGTTTGGAGATGGTGAGAGAACCGAGGGATAGTAGTGAACATGAGACTGAAAGTGAAGGGGAGTGTTTTGTTGATGCGCTTAACAGCATTGAATCAGAATCTGAAAATGATCAAGGTCTCAAAACTAGTCAAGAAGAAGCAGTGAGCAGTAGTCCCTGTGGTGGTGTTACAGACGAGAGGCTGGAAAATTCAGTGTGTGAGCAAGAACTAGAGCAGGGTTGTGTCGAAGAGTCTTGTAGTAGATCGATGGACAAGGGTTCTGTAAATGCAACTGATGAAATGAATCATCAAGATTCGTTGGAGACTACTGATCTTTCCGGTGGAGAAGCATGTACATTTGTTCCTGCACCTGAGAACAGTTTATCTGATTCATTGTATCATAGTGACCATCAAAACTCAGAAACTAAAGTTTCTCGTGAAGTTGACGCCATTAAAATGTGGACTAATGGGAGTCTACTGGGACTGAACCCATCGAAACCTCCAGTCTTGGAAGTGCCAAGTTCTCCAGAACCTGAAAAAGATAAATCAGATGATTTAGTTGAACATGTTCTTGATACTTCAAGCTTAGCAACTCAAAATGTAACTGTAGACCAGAGTTTTGAGTGCCATGAGACGACTTCTTCTTACGGAGTCTTTGGTGGACTCAGCCAAAAGCTATTCACTAATAGTTTCCGCAGAAGAGATTCATTGTCTCATGATAATAGACAGGCTTTACCAGCAACCATTCCAGAGAACAAAGAAGTGACAGAGAAGATCAGGTTCGGTGGTGAGCAAGATATTGACTGGACTCCATCGTCTCCGCCTCTTCAACACATGAAGATATCTCTCAACCCCGTTGACAACAACAACACCCTTCAGGCTTCTTCCAGACTAAAGCTGAAAATTTCAGCTGGGGATGATGATACGTTTTCTTCCTTTCAGTTGCTTCCTGAGGCGGCTGCTACTTCCGTTCTTGATTCTTGTTCAGACGATGACACTTTTTGTAGATCCTCTCCTTACATGTCAGACACCGATTATCATAGCGACAATCAATCCTTGTCAGGCTCTGAGCAGTGGGAAGAATCTAGTAACAGCCATGCAAGAAAAGATCAAGAGCTGTATGTTGATAACAATGGTGAAGGTGCTGCTTCTCTAGACACTGAAGCAGATAATGTTTGTAAGTCCATAAACTTCTCTTACCTCCAGAGTCCTGTTGAGCCTTTACCACCGCCGTTTCCACCTGCGCAATGGATGGTTTCTAAAACAGCCTCGGAAACAATATCTGAAAACAAAACAGCGCAGCCCTTACAACTACAAGACGCTCTCAGGTTCGCCTTTGAGAAGCATACTTCATCGTCTATAGTCAAAAACAAAGAAGAGCCTAACACTGTTGCTTCTTCTGCTCCTAAACCAGAAACTAAGGTAACGGATAAGTTTTCTAAGTACTGTGTGGGTCAGTTCCATAAGATATTAACAAGCATATTGTTTCTTATAGGTGGTCCATGTGAAGAAGAATAATGTAAGGGAGGAGGACAAACAAAATGCTAACGAAAAAGAGACTGATGCTGAAGACTTCTTGCAACAAATCAGAACACAAGTGAGTGCAGTTTGACTCTTTTTTTGTGTGGTAAAAAAAGTTATGTTCTGCTTTTCTCGATGCATTTTTTAATAAATAAATCTTATAAATTGTAAAACAGCATGTCAACCTGAGACCTGTGGTTATGACAACGACTTTATCTTCTGCTGCTACTGCAACAACGGACCCTGCTATAAACATTAAGATCAGCGCCATGTTGGAGAAAGCAAACTCAATACGCCAGGTTCATCCCTCTCTATTAACATCAAAACTAAATCTAATATTTGCTTCAGAATCTTGAATACTTTTTTATTTATTCTAATTCCAACACACGACTTTAGCTATCACTCCACTCACTTTCTATCTCTATTTCCTTTTCAGGCTGTAGCTAGCAACGATGGAGATGAAAGTGATACATGGAGCGATACGTAAAAACCCTTTTCACTAAAGCTTACAATTCATCTTTATAATTTACTTTTCTGCAAGTATTTTTTTATTCGTATCATAACTAATGTGTGGATTGTGTAGATGATACGTAAATTTTGTCGTAGTGTGATATGTATCTTCATGAAAATAATGTAGTTCAAGAAATATATTTATATAAAAAATGTTAATTAGTTATTATGCTCATTCATCTTGAGGGAAATATTCTGCAACTTATAATCATTTCAGCCAAGGATGATAAATGCGAGAGTACAACGCAGTTAACATATCAATCACAAATCACGACGCCACTTCAACAGTTCAACAAGTTTAGGCATTGTGAGAACATAAGCCTTAAGTTGATCTTCGAATTGTGGATAAGTTCTATTTCCATATCACAAGAATCGTTATGATTCGTTTCCAACTACGAATACGAAGCATATATGTTCTCAGAGGTGTCAATCCAATGAATATTGTCAGGGAGCTTAATGGGAAACAAAGTATTCTCGATTCTTGATGTGTTATATCGTCTTTAACGACATTCTTGATATCTTCCATAGGATAAAAACATCAATCCGACCTGAGACAGTGAGACATGTGGTTGCCACACGACGATGACCCTACTACTACCATAAACACTCCAAGATCATCTTGATTTCGGTGAATGGCAAATTCTATACGTTATGTCCTTTTAATCTCCTATTTTTCATCCAAAGTAATTTTCATATCTTCTTAAGATTCCTATTCTTCTCTCAAAATTACTCTATGCACGACAACCGTAGCTTGCGGGAGACAACCTATATTAGGGTTTGATCTTGTTATTTAAGCAACCTTTGTAGTATGGAATCTTATGCATGTGTCATATACATTGTGCAGCAGATAAGTAGATTTTGTCGTACGTTATATCTTCAAGAAAATGAAAAATAAAAATCCTCACTTCGTCTTGAAGGTTGACGTTAATCGAAAGTATTGAAAAATAATGGTAATGTATATTCTTGTTTAAAAATATATATATATACATATCTGTGTGTTTTTTCCATTGATCTTTATACTACACTGAATACTCTCAGTTTTGTGTCAGCTGTGCTATTGATTCGATCTGGAAACAATCGCGATCATAAAGGTCGAAAGAGAAAATAGTATATATACTAAATATTTTTAAAAGAAATAAATAAATGGTTTTTTTTTTTTTTTTTTTGGAAAAAAAAAGGTTAAACCCGGGTCACTATTGGAACCAGACCTAACCCCCGGGGGAGTCGCAAGCCCGCAGATGAACTCCTTCTCCTGGGCATTCAAATGGGTCCTAAAGCATGGACTCATATCCGCGTTAGGTGAACAGAACAATGTGACTTAGTTTCGCATAGTAGGAGGATCGAACCTGAAACGTGTTAGCGTCCCAGGCCCGTCCACTGCCACTTGAGTACAAGGCCCGTTCATAAATAAATAAATGGTTTTGCTTATAATCCCCACAGTAATAAGGCTAGACTCTCTCCAGCAAGTGACACGTTGGATTTGAAAATGCTTTTGAGAATGACATGTCAATAAATGAAAAAAATGCAAAAACCACTCACGACATTTTATATCTCCACCTCATTGCTCTGCTGTCATGTTTTTCTTTTGTTTTCTTCTCCGTTTGGCAAGAGAGAAGGGATCCGAGATTATTCTTCTTCGATCTCTCTCTCTCCTTCGCTTTGAAATCGGATCTCTCTCTTACTGTTTCGATTTGGTCGACCAGGAAGCCGATGGCTCTGATTAAGAAGCTACGCAAGGCGGTAAGCATTTCATTTTGCTATCAAGTCTCGTCTTTTCTTACCGATGTAGTCAAAATGGCTTTGAATGTTAGATTGTAATCTGCTGATTGAATGATTTGTGATGGTATTTGTACGATTAGGGTTTAGGGATTTGTCTTTTAACTTTATTAGTGACCTTGGATTGTTAATGTTATTCTTGGTTTACGCCTTAGTATCAAATGCTAGGGTGTGCCTTAGTAAAAATCAGGAGTTAGTTTTAGGTATTTTAGATTCTTTCTTTCCACACTTTTGAATTGCTGAAGCTGACTATCTTTACTTTCGGTTGATAACTAGAAAAGGGAGGCACCACAAGGTGAGAAGCCAGAACCCACCTGAGGAACATGATCATTGTCCCTGAGATTATCGGAAGCATCACTGCAGCGTACAATGGAAAGACCTTTGACCAGGTCGAGATCAAGCCCGAGATGATTGGTCACTACCTGGCCGAGTTCTCCATCTCATACAAGCCAGTTAGGCACTGTAGGCCTGATGTTGGTGCTACCCACTCCTCCCATTTCATTCCCCTCAAGTGAAGAGCTTGGGAACGTGTTTCATGGTCTTTTTGTTTCTCTAAGTGTGTGTTTGTGGATCCTCTTTTGTTGCTGCATATTTTTTAAGTATATAGACACTTTTATGGCCTGTTTCCATCAAATTGCCACCAATTTTTGTTTTTATAACATTGTCTGATTGTTGGAATGGTTAGTAGCTTTAGTGATTTGATAACTTATGTGAATTTTATTCTGGATGACTTTTGTGATCTCATTCTCATATTTGCTTTAGGTTACTTGATTAAACACCGTCTATATAACAGAGCATTACGGACTATCGTTCATAGAAGATCAGTTTCTCATATTTTTTGCAGAGGGACTATCGTTCACAGCAACAAAAAATAATTGATATCTACTGATGTGAAGAAGATAGTGACACGGCAGTAGCATTGTTTGCTTAATAAGGTATGATTTATATTTATACCTTTATGACATCTGTTTTTCAATGCTGCAGCAAAAAAACACCTTCATACCAAATTGTTTTATGCCATGAGTGCAGAAACGAGTTTTTATATGAGCTCAATAGCTTTTGCGACTGGAAGACGCTTGTTCAACTACTTAACCACTGCTGGTCCAAAGCTTTTGGGTATGTTTTATTCTAACTCGTGGATTATTTACTATGACATAGCAGCTGTTATAAATATGATGCTGTTCTTTCTTGCCTGATACATTTTTATTATTTCATGTCTTTTTTATATATAGTTCTCGTCTTGACAACACTCGGTTCTGTTGTATCAGCAAGTTGAGAATTTCAAAGAAATAGAAGGAGATTCATTAAAGTTGCAGGAATCTAATAATCTGATGTGATCTTAAAGGGAAACTTCTCTGTCCGAGACTCTGTCACGTTTTTATCCTCTAACTGTACAACAAGAAGGATCCAGCTATATAAGCTATATCTTGTAGGTTGTAGCAACGTATGAGCCATCATTACTGAGGCACAAACTGATCTCCTTCTCTCAAATGAAAAAGATTATCACTCCCTTGAGTTCTATATAAGCTATTGTACTGACTCTTTAATAGAAAACACAAAGGTCTGCAGCAAGGGAGGTCTTTGTTACAATAAGACAAATGAAAATAGAGGTTGACTTTCTAATTAGATAATTTTTATGTTATATGTGCTATTATATACGTTTGCAATTTCAAATACCGTTCTTCAGTTTTATGTTGTGTAATAGACTATAAATTTATAAAAGAACATAAAGTAAGTTTAATCTTATTACTTACCAGTATTACTTGATTGAAAAAAAAATATACAATTATGTTTCAATATTTGTTTTCATTGTGTAAATTACGGATCAGTACGCTCTATGTTTCTCAATAACTTCACTACATTTTCATGGTAACATTTCTCATTTTATTTCTTTCACTCTCCTATGTTTATTTTTGACTATCCTATGTCTCCTTATTTGATACACAAGCACAATATATAATAAACCATAAAATGAAATTTTTACAGTAAATTAACAAACAAAGAATATATTAATTTTATGAAAAAAGAAAGTCATACGGTAATTTAAGACGTATTTCATAATTATTTCAGAATACAACAGTCAATTTTTATAAGGTTCAATTTTTCACACATTCACCCATACTGTTCAATTTATATTTTTGAATGTTCAACTATCTTAATAAAATATGAAAATAATAAATAGGTAAATATCTAATCGAATCATCATGCGTAAATATAAAAAATGGGTTGAAAATATATTATATATTCAAATATGACACAATTTGATAAAATAAAATGATAATTTCTTTTCAAAAATCTTATTTAAATATATATGGTCTTGGTTTTAAATAGCATGTTGCGAACAAATACGATAAGGTGCTCGACTCTCACCAAGCGCTATGGCGAGGAAAGTCAATCGCCATGTGTAACACACATGCAAAACCGTAATATCTATTTCTAACTTTTAAGTCATGATAAGCCATTGATAGAAACAGTAAAGAGAAAATTAAAATACCAATTCCATTGAAAGATTAAAAGTTTAAAGCCAAAACACCAATTCAGATGTACTAAAATTTAATAGAGCAGAACTAGAATCCTAAAACTCTAAAATTCTGATTCAAAGTTCCTTGATAAGAAAATATAGTTTATGAGAACAGAGACCTAAGTACAAAAGAAAGAAGATATAAGCTGAGTGGATAAAATGAAGAACATAGAGAAAAGTAGAAAGAAAGAGTGATGAAGAACTTAAGGGTTGTATATAACTATAATATAGTGAGTAGATTAGGTTTGTCGATAGGTTATATTAGACTAGAGATTATGTATTAAACCAAAGTTGGTTTAGTAACCAAAATATGTACAAATCAAGTTGGTTTGAGAAGGGAATCAGTGAGGCGTCGCTAAAAAGCGACTTATGAATAATACTAAAACGCTCAATAGCGAACGCTATGTGTACCTCGCCTGGCTTTCAGGTGTCAGTGCGATGGGCACACCGCTACACCTCGCCAAGCGTCATGGCGATGAAGGCATTCGCTTTTTAAAACCAAGAATATTGTTCCATAAAAAAATCATAAGCTAATATTTTTTTTGTCATAAACTAATAATTGTTATATAAGTTCGAACAAAAAAATGTATTGTTTATTGTGTATATTCATGATAAAATTCATCTCAGTTTTTTTAACACTCCAAGATATTTTTGATAATATTACTATTGTTTAGTAAAATTATATCTATTTTTTTAATTCTGTAGAACATAAATAATATTATAAATCATGTAAATTGGCTTTGTAAAGTTTATGTAATATATATATAGTAAAATATAAAAAGGAAAGTTTTTATTATAACTCCATGAACCAAGAATATTGCTCCGTAAAAAAAATCATAAACTAATCATTTTTATATAGTTTATATAAGTTCAAACAAAAAAATTAAATTGTTTATTGTGTAAAAAATATAGATATAATTTTACCAAATAATAGTAATACTACCAAAAATATCTGGAGTGTTAAAAAAAATTCCAGATGAATTTTATCATGAAATGTTCTGTAGAACACAACTAATATAATAAAATCATGTAAATTGGTTTTGTAAAATTAGTAATGTATATATAGTAAATCTGAAAATGAAAGTTTTTATTATAATTCCATAAAATAATAGATTTTGATCGTCTCAATATTATTAATTTATAGAGTTTTACCATATATACTAATCAAATATTTTAAATCAAATATTATTTTAATATCAGAAATTAAAAAATATATATATATATATATATATATATATATATATATATATATATATATATATATATATTTATAACTAAAAATTATAGAAAAATCCCGCTGCGTAGCGCGGGTAATTACCTAGTTTTTGTAAAGAATCATCAAATGGTGAGTTGTCAAGTAGAAAGAGACTTCGAAGAAGATAAGGTCTTCGAGACCATGAAGCCGTGAACTTCGCTTACATGTTGTGTTCTCTAATTACTTTCTTATTATCTGCCACTTGAATCGGAAGTTTAAATAATAGAGATTTTGTTCTTTGTGTACTGTATATATTTTCTTAGTAGTTAATCATTTTATCTACTATTTCTTAAAACCTGCCACGCATTTAATCAAAGCTCGAATGTTAAATCTAAGACATTTGCTTATGGACTTGTGACAGGATAGATTTTTATTTTTATTTTTTTGGAACAATTGATTCTTGTGGTGTTGTTTCTTGGACTATACAGGTATATGACTACAGAATTATAATCTCAACTAGCTGATAGAAATATTCAACGTAATTGTGTGTACAAACCCTTTTGTTGGTGTTGAAAGTGCGTGTTTAATGATTGATCAAAAAACTAGTACCTTACATATTAGGTCTTTGTGCGCAATCCATCTTATGACAAAGCAGCAGACCAAGGTTCTTAAATACAAATACTTATATAAACTGAATAAGTAAATAGCTCTATATAAATAGTCAGCAAAAATAAAATAAAAATAGCCCTACATATATCTCTATTTGAAACATTTATTTTCTTTATTTGAAACATTTCGAAGGAGTTAGAGATTTTTTATTTTCTCTCAAACATATCACACCTCAAGGTTGAATAAATCTCATCAAAATGTAAATGTATCTGCATAACGTTCTCCAAATTGAAAACACAACCTTTAGACTTTATCCATTTGTTAAAAAAAACTAAACAAGTCTCCTCTTTTTCTTTAACTTTGAAATTCTTAATCGAAAATAAAGCTCTCGCATGCATGTACCCTCAAGGAAAGTGCACCTTTTTCCTATAACACTAAACATATATAAAGTTTAGCTTACTAATTCATTCCACTTTATCTAGCAATAAGTAACTTTCTTATTTTTTGGATGTCTCTTTAAAACTGCGGAATATGGAACCACTGGTATTATAAGTGGAAAGAAACTTCTTATCAGTATGGAACATGTTCGCCTCATAAGCGATAGGCCAAATGTATATAATTTTACTTTCAAAACCGTGAACACAAGGTTATAGAACTAATTTACATTCTGTGCACGGCCATGTGGAAAAAATAAATATAATTTGATCCTCTCATTTGTTTTGAAAGACGGTTAGTTCAAGTATATAAGAGAATAGTCCGAAATGTTGGGATAGAAATGGATAATTGATTGATTATTTTTCATTTTATTCGGACAAAATCAATAAAGTACGAGTCATATCTCTATAATTGACATTAAAGGAGAAATAATTAATAATTCCCGTTCTTTATTCATTTAATTAATTTTAAATCACTTTATTAAAGATAGGATTAAAGAACACAAAACCCCATACAAAAGATTTTGCTTTTCTTTTAAAAGAGAGCTTTGTATAAAGTGAATTTCCGAACCCAAAAGAAACAGTACTAATGAACATATTAGTCACCTAATTCATTAAAACCTTAAGATTTGAAAGGGAAAAAAATGGGCAGCCAACAGAAATTAGTCACCTAATTCATTAAAACCTTAAGAAAAGAAAGACAAATGGCTTAAGAAAAGATATCCCACCTTTTACAAGTAACAACTAATTATGTGTGTTTATATACACACGCATACGTACATAGTTTTTATCTATGCAGAACATGACTAACCTTCCTTTGTTTTCACAATGCACATTTGTATAGGAAATTTACCACGCAATGTAATACTCTTTCTTTCTGTTTTATAATAATTAAAACAAATGTCATTTTAGCCTTGTCTGTACAGATTAAAAAATTATTTAATTTTGTATATTTTCTATAAAAACAATATTACAAATACATTTACTCATATTTCAATTAATAGAAAAATAAACTGAATAATAAAATTAAAAAATTATGTATTAAATGTTAAAACGATATTTATTTTGTAACAATTTTTTTTTATAATAACACTTAATATGATACGGAAGGAATATATATTTTTTCATCTTAAGGAATATGTATTAGTACTCCATATCCATCAAACACGCATGTGATCAAAATTACAGAATGAAGAATACAAAATCGTATAATAGTTATATGTGTACAATCTATTTTTTTCTTACAAATGTACTTGTGTACCTCACTTGTCTCTCAATTTCAGTTTGCTATAAACTTAGGGGTGGGATTTGTTTTAGTTAAAAGATACAATGAATTCCATTAAAATCTATCATAACTGAATTCCAGGGACATCTAAAAAATATTGAATAACAAGAGTTTTCAATGGATTTAAATTCTATCTAACAAATAATCAATCCAATAATATTGGATTTAGATCAGAAGTTAAATTACACTCAATTCTATTAAATTATCATATTCAATAACACCTCCTTAAATTCAATCGCATTGAGAGGATTATGAATAAAGTCAGAAAATCAGCTCAATGAACGAATATTTTTCAATATATATATAATATTTACGCACTACTATATTCTCTCTTTTTTTTGAATAAGTCTATTAAAGTTTCGTCAATTTATTATTGTATCTAACTTAAAAGTCGATCTCTTTTAAAAGGACTTTAAAGTTGTTCTTTTCTGCAACTGTGTAGTATAAAGTTTCAATGAAAAAACATATATTAGTATGAAAGCACGATTTTGAGAAGAAAAGAGAAACAACGAACATGAAAAAAAAAAAAAAAAAAAAAAAAAAAAAAAAAAAAAAAAAAAAACGATCAGTGCTTTCTTTTTTTCCTTTTCTTTTTCTACCTTTTGTTTTCTCCCTCTCATCTTTATCACTTTCTTTTTAGCAAAAAAAAAAAAATCTTTATCACTTTCTTTTACATTAACCAACGAACGTGAGTTACGTATATTCATTTAAATAAAATATGTTTTAGAAACATGATTTGTTAAACTTTATTTATTTATTTTTTTCTATGACTACTAATTTATTTTCTTTTCCGACTCAATGTCTGCTCAACCATTATATTTTTGACTAGTGACATTTGCCCCGAAAAAAAGAAGAAGACTAGTGACATTTGTTGTTGTGGCACCAGAAAAGAACTACCCCGCATAGTTCATTTATTGGTAGTGACTAAATATAGTTAAAATAGTAAAATAATTGATTCTTATAAATCTTCAAAAAGACATGAAAAAGATAAAAAAACATTATTCCAACAAAAACAAATACAATTTGGGAGAAAAGGAAAAGGAATACACACATTTTGTTTTGAATGCAGTAAATAATAAATGTGCCTACCATATTCTTTTTTTCTACTACTAATCATTTTGCTTAGGGGTAGATACTGGAGTTTTGTACGAAATTATTAAGTTTTCAAATATTTGGGGTTAAACTTTTTAATTTCTTTTGAATATTTATAAATTTTGGTTTGATTTTTTTTAGGATCTCTTCAGATTCGTGTAGATGTCTAAAACATGTAAAAACCAAACAATTTCATAATTATTATTTTCTTTGGTTATTTTTGAATTATTTTTAGTTTTTTCATATATTTTTAATATTTTTAATATTTATGAGTATTTTTATTATTATATTCAATTTTAACTAATATATTTAATAATAACTAATACATTTAAATATACAATTGATAATATGATCAAATATCTAAAATATTTCGGTTCGAATTGAATTCATCTCCAATTTTCTGAATATTAAAGTCTTCATTGAGTAGCTTTGGCTCAGGTTCATTATAACTTTTTCGGATCAGGAGGTTAAGTTTGATTCTTCGTCCGGTTATTTCCCTACTTTTTCCTTTCTTTCCTTTCCTACAAAAACGATAAAATAATTAAGAAATCCCTTTAGAAGAAAAAAAAGAAGAAAGGAAGATCAAAATCTTCATCCTATAAAATATAAACGTCTCCTCTCTGTTTCATCACCGCAAGAAACTTAATCACAACTCTCCTTTTCACTCTCTCTTCTCATTCTCAATGGCGACCCAAGATTCCCAAGGGATCAAACTCTTCGGCAAAACCATTACATTCAACGCGAGTAACATCACAACAACGACCATTAAAAAAGAAGTGCAGCAACAACAACAACAACAACCAGAGCTACAAACAACAACAAGCTTTAGATCATCGTCATCATCATCGGATCTAACGGTGGAGAAGCGTCCAGACAAGATAATAGCATGTCCGAGATGCAAGAGCATGGAGACTAAGTTCTGTTACTTCAATAATTATAACGTTAAACAACCAAGACACTTCTGCAGAGGTTGTCAGCGTTACTGGACGGCCGGTGGAGCTCTCCGGAATGTTCCCGTCGGCGCTGGTCGCCGGAAAGCCAAACCACCGGGTCGTGTCGGTGGATTCGCCGAGTTTCTTGGGGCTGCGACTGGAGCCGTTGATCAGGTTGAGCTTGACGCTTTGCTGGCGGAAGAGTGGCGAGCAGCTGCGTCATACGATGGTTTCCGGCATGATTTTCCGGTGAAGAGACTCCGTTGCTACACCGATGGTCAATCTTGTTAACTTTTCTATAATTTAAAATTTTCTGTTTTTTTATATTATTTGTTTTGGGTTTGGGTTTAACCCGTTAGAAAGAACGTGGTTAAATTCGCTTTGATTTGCTTACTGGATACGTACAGGCTAGCAACAAAAGCTAACTACGTAATTAATTAATCAGGAGGTTTAATACTTGATTATCTACTAAACAGCTGTCGCTTTTTCATCAATTTCTCTTGTTGAATTTCATTTGTACACTACATCGAGGCTCGTGGGATTTTTCTTATAAAAAGAAAGACGGTGTTGTTGACCATTAATTAAAACTCTTTGTTTCAAGATCATACAGATTAGCTTCGTAAAGTAGGATTATTCCTCAATCTCATTAACCAATAGAAAGTTTAATATATGTAGCTTACTTTGTATCGTTGAAGTGTACGTAAAAGTTAATCAAAGTTTTGTGACATTAGTCTTAGTAAAACTTTTAACCAAGAAACCTCATTCAATTGGGCATTCAAGTTATCACTTTTCAAGCTACAAAGATACAACGATCGAGACCTACAATAATAGTATATATATTAACTGTGAATGAAGAAAAAATGAACAAATTTGACAAAGCTAAATGTTGTACTTCTAAGAAGGTCACTGGTGGTTAGAAAATAAAAAGTAAATGCATTCTAAAGAATAGCATAGCACACATCTAAGACGAACTTTAAGAGCATGATTATTGCAAAGTTTCTTAACAAAAGTCCTTAATATACATATATGTATATATATGTATATGTATATATTATATATGCGTATGTAATTGTTTGCTAAGGACTTTACGGAAACCGAAACCAAAAGTTTCTTAATTAAGGAACTTTCAGTTTCGGTTTCCGTAAAGTCCTTAGCAAATAATTACATACGCATATATAATATATACATATACATATATGTGTATTAAGGACTTTTACTAAAAAACTTTGCAATAATCATGCTCTAAGAATATTGAAAAACATTAAATACTTCAGAAAGCACTAGCTTAAATCTTAACGAAAACTCTATGAACATCTTTATCAGTGAGTTTCTTAAACCGAGTTTCTTATCATTCCTATATTAATATTTTTAAACAACTCAATTGTATAATTAAAACTAATCTTAAGTTTAGAGTATATCTGTTTAATTAAGGGAATCACATGCAATATGTGTGATTTCATAAATAATTTTCTTTATTTAAATATTATTGGTTAAACATGTGTAATTAATAAAAATAAATATATATTTTAATTATTTTGTTTAGGATATATGAAAAATGTTAAACTGACAATTTTTATGAAACAGTGAAGTATCTTTTATGAGAAAAGACTTTCTCGGTTATCAAAAAAAAAAAAAGACTTTCATAAAAAATTCAGGTTAATAATGCTCCGAACCCTCAAAATACATACCAAGATCTCACATTTATGGATGATGTCACACAGTTTAGTGTAAGAATAAAAAGTGATTCGACTTTGTAAACGGCAACGAACGTTAGACTGTCCCGACACAAAGAGGAACATCTTCGTGTAAAACCCAAACAACTACTTTAGAACCTCTTATACTGTAACCACTCCATAACCAAACTAGTCAGCAACGAGTATCGCCATCCGCAGAGAAACTTAACATATTCAAGAACTAAGTCTCACAGTTTTGAAGAAACAAACTTAAAGTCGAATCACAAAAGCTAAACGGAGACACTACACTGTTTTAAGCACATAAAAGAAAATGACAGAGGAGGCAACAAAATCAAGACTTGGTGCAAGTCATCTCCTACTTTGGTAATAGACATGGTTGTGGGTCCTATTGAATTGAGTTCTGGGTTGGTTAGAGTTTTATAAATGTAAAGCGGAAAATAATCAATGAAACCTGAATGAGGAAAAGAGCACAAAGTTTGACTGCAACAACCAAAATGTAACATCGAAATGAGCTTAATGGGAACAATCCATACCGTTTACTTTCAGTTTCTCCGAGTCCAAACGATATCTAAAAACCAAAAAAAAAGGGAACAAAGAAGGGATAGAATGCGATTCAGACGACTCATGCACTTCAGGACATGATTTTGGCAGACCGAACATAAAGGCTGTCAACAACCTTCCCCATGTTTGCAATGGTGTCAAGAGTAGCCGAGTAGATAGCATCCGCCTTCGGATCTTCGAATATGATGAGACATCCAGCTCCTTGATCCAACGTACCTGCAAATTTCTTGTCAAGAATCATCTGAGACAGCTTCTTCTCCACATGGTCCACCGGCAGCCCAATCAGCTCAGCGATGTGACCTATCTCAACTCGCGAGAACGGCTCGATCAAACGGCAAAGATTCTGCTCCAGAAGCGTGTCGTAGAGAGAAGAGAGATGCCTGTGTACAATCGGGTCATCTTCCAGCTGCGCCTTGTAGTCACGCAGCGCGTTCTCAAACAGCTTCAACGACCTCTTCGAGTGTGCATCAGCCACCGCCTTCATGGCATCTAGATCAGAGCCAACGTACTGAAGTCCAGCCTTGGAGGAGATAATCCCCGCAACGTCATCAGCTTGGCTAACCATGATCTTGCACAGCAACATGTACTTTAAACTGAACACCGCTCTCGGATCACCGAGAGCGTTGAACGACTCAAAGGCTTCGAAGAAGTAGCTGTAGCCAGTCTTGTAGTCCTTCTCTTCAGCGTGGAGGATCCCACTCTGAAGATCTATCGTCCCTTGCTGAGCCGGTGGGACGTATATAGCGTTTGCAGCCGTCCTAGCCGCGGTAAGCGCAGCTTTCGCTTTCGGTAAGTTTCTCAACGAGAAGTGAAGTTTGCTCTCCAGCAAATCAATGTCAACGAGAAGGAGCTTATCATCTAACCTCCTAACCTCTTTCACCAAAGTACTCAACAGCG
Organism: Raphanus sativus; assembly: GCF_000801105.2. Lineage (NCBI taxonomy): Eukaryota > Viridiplantae > Streptophyta > Magnoliopsida > Brassicales > Brassicaceae > Raphanus > Raphanus sativus. Next base: position 5,793,699 of record NC_079518.1, on the reverse strand, counting down.
CCAAGGCCTCTACATACTCCTTGTTCTCCATCAGAAGAGCAGCCAGCCTCGCCTCCACACGCTGCCTGAGGAAAGTCCTCTTCTCGGCGCGCGTCCACTCCACCATCTCTTTGCAGAGAGTGATCTGGAGATCAGTCGTTCCGGGTATCTTGGCCACGGCGTCGATGATCCCTCTGACGATTTTCGCGGTCTTGGCCTTGGGGATAAGGGAGAAGAAAGGTCGAAGCTTGGTCAGCAGCGTCCGGAGATCCTCGCCTCTCTTCTCTTCGGTGAGGCGATCGCAGAGGTTGGTGATGGCTTGCTCCTTGATGCGTAGAGCCTCCGGAGATGATGAAGGGTCTTCCAAGACTTGGTACAGTATCTGAATAGCCTCAGAGCTGTTGGCTTCTTGAGCCAGGGCAATCGTCTCGGTTGTAGCGGGATACGAAACCATTGTTGTCTGTTTATACAAAACTCAAAACCTCCTGCAACATAAGATATACATATAATGTCTCAATAATCCAATTGTCGATACAATAACAAGAACTATGTCCTAACAAGATCCAACAAAGACAAGCTCAACAGAGGCAGAAGCATGTAAGTGAACACAAATCAATTACAAAACTGTAACCTAACTTTTTAAGTAATAAGATGAATTACTGAGACATAGAGCGTTCAGTTCAATCTACTTTTCTCTGAAGATCTATTATTCGTTGTCTCTAATCAATCTGGTTGCTTTCAGTGCTGATTAGTGTAAGATGTAAGCTCAGAACGTTATATAGCTAATCCATCAAACAGATTTTCTACACTAAATCGAACAAAGCTAAAACCCTAGAAGGTATCGATAGAGGGAACAAGATTTGATATCAAAAGGAAATTCGAGAAACCCAGAACTAACTAGATCTGATAAAGCAAACCCAGAAGAGCAAATAAGGAAAAGAAACTCACTTGTGAATCGGCAGAATCGGCAGTTTCTGGGTAAAAGCCTTGGACGACTGTGAAGAAAAGGATCTCTCTCTGTCTTGATAGGGAAGATAAAGGTTAAGGTTTTTTATCGTAGTTTTGGAATTTAATTAAGGGTACATTTGTCATTTCAAATTGTGAAATCAGGGATCGCCGCGTTTGAAAATATTCGGCGTCTTAAACTTTTTAGCGTTTGGGATGAAGAGTTTGAAACCAACGCCAGACGCTTCGAAACCGCGTTTTTCTGCCAACTTTATTTCTGTTCAAGACAGAACTGACTCGTGCAGCAATAACGCATAAGATGGAAGGTTTAAGCCCACGATCCCAGATCGAAGGCCCAGGCTTTATAGGCTGGGTCTGGGCTCAATATTATCTGTCTTTAAGCTGGGCTCTATGTTATTAGCCTATTTCAGTAAGTCTTTCATGACCTTCATTGTTTTTTTTTTAACCATTCATGACCTTCATTGTTATTCTTCTTTTTAACCTCAAACTTAAGGAAATTAATTAGGATAATAATCACAGTAGACATGGAAATGATTATTTAAAAAATCTAGATCATGTACATATCTTCAAATCGTTATGAAAACAAGGGCTCTCCAAATTTAGATATGGAGAAGTAATCAAATCATTCTTAAAAAAAAATAACTCGCAGGAGTGTAATAACAAGGAAAAATGTTGGAACACAAACACAAGATAGAAAACGAAAGAAAACACCATCAGTTAAGTAAACTCAGACGACAACTTCAAGAAAAAAAGTTTTATATAATATGTTGAAAAAGAGTTAACAAGAAATTAAAAATTGTTGACAGATCGGTGCATATGTAGGTAAAATATATATAATAAAGCTTAGAAGATGACATCAGGGACGATTCCGAGCTCCTTGAAAACTAGAGGACAATCAGCGAGAGAAGTCTTCCTCATGAACCCAAGTGGGTTAATGGTTCGAACCTCGTTAGAGACAATGCCATCATTCGCCGTAAGACTGATCCTGGCTGCGTTTCTTAGGAACTCTTGGTTGTTCACCTCGCTGCACTCTGCGTCCGGTGATTCCTCGAGGATGATCTCACACACTTCCTCTTCGTGGTCTCCCATAACTACCATCTCGTACTTTCCGTCTTTGTCGGTCACGGCTTCTTTCGTCAGTGTCACTGTCTGGTTCTCACGACCCTTGCACTCAAGCTTTACCTTTGCCCCTGAAGCGCACACACAAAGACAGAAGGGCGTTATATAATCTTATCAGACTAAAGACATGAAAGACCATTAGCATGGTCGGAAGAAACATTCGCCTTAGCACCAAATTTCCAAAGAAAGAAAATAATTATTACTAAAATGTTTATAGTTCCCAAAGAAAGAGAAAGTTTCATCTTCCTCATAACTAAAATGTGATTTATTTTGTGTAACCAGTAAACGTTATTACATAGATCCTAGTCATTGTACCTTCGAGGACTTTACTGAGGCGGGTCATGAATTGGACACGGCAGGTATCGCAGTAGACGGATCCTTTGATGTGGAAACGGTCCAAGTCGTCGGCATCAGCGGCGGCAAAGTGAAGAAGGGTGGTGAAACATAGGGCAGAGGCAAGGAAGACGATGAAGAATTTGGCCATTATTAGTCTTAGAGTAATATTCTCCTCTCTTACGTTTGGGGACTTTATAAATTTGTAATATTAGTTGTTGGGGTGAAAACAAAAATTGTTAGTTTTGTTTGAGAGGAGATGCTATGATAGATCCAAACAAAATAACTCCCTTTTATAGATAACAAAATAGAATAAACAACAGAAACATGTGATCTTACATCTATTCTTGGAAGTTCTTTGTTTAGTTTTGGTGTTTGTGGTTCTTGAGTTTTGTACGGGGTGTCTTCTTTGAACCCGATTTTTTCTCCCTACCATCTCTGTTTTTTCTTATGGATGCAATTAGTTGTTTTTTTTTTCTGGGTGGACCTATTTTTAAACGTCAAACTAACTAAATTCGTGTACTTTTCATGTACGTTTTTGAACAAAAGAATAAAAACAAGGAAAATGCAACATCTGAGATTTTTTTTTTAACAATGAGTATATATAAAGCAAGAAATGAATCTGTAATTTTAAATTGGGAAACAAAAACGTGTATTTGAGAAATTTTTAAATTGGAAAACAAAAATGCCCATTTGAGAATTTTTTTTAACAATGAGTATATATATAAAGCACGAAATGAATCTGCAATATTAAATTGGAAAACAAAAATGTGTATTTTTTCAATACCAACTTTCAAGTGTTGTAAAATCACCAAGCTAATACAAGAAAATAATGTACAGACGAACTGGAAAAGAAAAAAAGTAAAGATTGGACCAATTTCCAAAACCGTAGTAAAGAAAAATTCAAATGTCGTGGTGGAAAGCAACCGGAAATCAACATCAACCGGGGTTAAACACTCGACGACTTTACACAGTCTACAAGCTGGCTCTGATGAACGTGGAAGACTCTTGCTGTTTTATGCTATCCGCAACATGGGCAACAACTCCAGCTCCTGCTTTATAGAGTCTTTCACTTTTCACCTGAACAAGACCCAAATCACCCTATTAGTTCGTGTCTGAAAGTAATTAAAACAGCTCCAAAGTGAAAGATGTTGGAAGTTTTACGTGAATGTTGTTATGAGCTAAGTAAGGCCAGAAGGTGGAGTGGAAGCTGACATCAACTTTCTTCCATCCTAAAGTCTGCAGGCCACGGATCATCTCATCTGAAAAATGTTTTATGGAATCTGTTACTTTCTTGCTTGATTAGAAAAATTAACCAAATAATAGTTGTTTTAGTTTTGTCCTCACCTTCAACTATTTCATGATACTCGAGTGTGTTCTGAGGACTAGGCGAGCTTTGTGCGGCTTCCTTGGCTTTAGCAGCTTCTGGAGGGAAATGGGCTCCATCTGAAGAAACAGGTGGGCAGTATTCTACATCCACAACATGCTTGTATCCATCTAGAGACCGCCGTGGAGGCTGCGTGTAACAAGAAAACAGGGGAAACACATATCTATCAGAGGACACTATTGCTATTGGTGAGTTCCATTTTCTAGCTAGTATGCTACAAGTTTGAGAGTCACGTACCTTGAAAAGTTCAGTTTCTCTCCTTATGGAAGATGTACGCCAACCAACCATGTCTAAGTTAATGTCAAAGGAAAACAAATGCAGATAAAACATGCCTGAACTAGTTAAACAGCAGCAAAAGAAAAAAAAAAGAACAGGATACGGTCATAAGATACGTTCGCATATACAATGCGGCTTCGGAACGACCCCAAGGACGATCTGCCACAAGAGCAAATAACATGAGGATTAATGAATCTCAAATAAGTGCTTTATGATTTAAATATTTTACTAAGAGTCATTTTATTACTCACAAGAATTTAAGATCTTCACAATCAGAAGCCATTCTCAAGAGAAGAGGTGGTTTATCAGCTTTACCATCAGTAAGAAACAACTGGCTACCAGTCCGACCAACAACGAATGGAGCTAACGGCGCAGCAAGTCTTTCTAATATCTGAAGTCCCAACAAGAAAGGCAGCTGACACAATGGAGACATAATGAGACTGAGTTCTGATGAAAATTATTATGATTATCTTTCTCAACTAAGCATACACCACATGTACGAGGAAATGGATAGAACCTGCTTTCTGCCTCTGACTCCTAGATGAGGTGTTGCCAAGGTGATGAAATTAATCGGCTCGAGCCCAGCAATCCTACCTCGGGGAAGATGTGAGTTCCCGGAGTTAGAGAGCAGAGCAGCACCATCACTGGTTTGTGACACTGCTGCTGCTGCCGAGTAAAGAACGGCGACAGCATGCCTGGCAAATAAGCCACCGAGGGAGTGGGCTAAAAAGGATATCTTCTTTAGGCTCTTGCTCTTTTGGACAACCTGCCTAACCTATTCCCTCTCTCATCAGATCAGATGGAGACAGATAATCAGCAGCTTATACACTCAGGTTCAAGACTAGAAATGACAATGTAGGAATACAAAAAAAAAAAAAAAACTCACCTCTTCTGCTAGTCGTTTCCCAGCTCCATCGACCCCGCCAAACGTTTTAGTGAACGTATTTGAAGAACTTGCTGTGCATGTCCACGGGAGCGGAGTAAATTAGAAAAGAAAAAAGTATTATGTGTGATTAACGCATGGCATAGAAGAAAACGAGTATAATACTAAAATACAAAACTAAAAGAAAAGTAAGAAAAAGATGTGAAAATAAAAATTTAGACTTTGGCAGTAATTCTCTAACTCTATTCTATACATAGTCCAACAACTGTTCAACTAAACATAGGGAGGATAAGAAGTTGAAAGCAGAGGAGCAATACCATAAATCAAGAATCTTCTACCAAGGCGTCTTTTCATCTCAGCTTCTACGTAGAGCCAGTCACTGGGACTGCAATTAATGGTACTCTTAGCAAAAAAAATTAGAGTCCATAAAAATTATTATAAAAATCTGAAAACAGAGTAGCAGAAATAATAAAACACAACTTTAAGACTCTATCCCAAGCTAACCTAAAGAGAGGCATCTATAATACAAGGAATGTTTCCTCAAGATGCAAAACACAGCAACATCCAAAGAATAGAGTTTGTAAAGGCATATGATACCTGGCCAAGATGCCGTGTACAAGAACAAGAAGGTGATCAGGTTCAGTTTTCTCATCGGCGTCACCTTTAGATAGCGAGAAATTACGTTGTGCTGTAGCACTCATTGCTTGAACTCTGAGACCCCGCTGGTTCCACCTTCTGTTAGACCCTGTAGAGAGAAAATCAAAACAAACAAAAAAAAGAAGAACACTAATTATTGAACCCGCAAATTAACAAGAAATGATATAATATATGATTATTTCTTGGCTTTTTCTACAACCGTTGAACATCTTCTAATTTGCTCACATGATGATAGTACTGTTCCTGACTACTTAAATTGATCTAGAGGGATTCGAGACTAATCTATACATCTTTTGATCGAGATCAATTCCAAGAATCAAAGAAGATCCACCAATTAAAACAACACATCAAGGGAAGAAACCATTACCGAAATGATCGAAAGTCAAAATCTCGGAATGGCCACAAGAGCACGAGGAAGAATAAGAAACGACGCCTGGAAACTGCCTTGCTCTGCTAAAGCTTGGCTCAGCGAAACCACCACCACCACGATGACGATCTGGTAAGAATCTACAAGGAGGCTGAATCCAAGAAGCCGTAGACATTGATACTCGACGAGCTTCTTATGTGTATATATATACAGACAAGTAAAAAAAATAAAACAGAGAAAGATCCTTGAATCGCGGTTTCAGAGTGACGTCAGCTTCTTATAACCATATCACGTCTCTACGTTATCTTCTCATCACTGAGTCCCATGCGCTCTATCTCTGGTTTTTATTTTTCCCCGATTTAGCCAAAAAAATCGATAATCATCGACTACTGATATTTTTTCTGATAAATGAGATATACGATATGTTTTTTTATTGTTAACTAAAGTAATTTCGGCTGCTGTTAAACGACTAACGTGCCGACTGGTTTTCCCGCTACCACCCGCAAACGCAGCTTTTGCGGTTTATAGCGGTTGTTGGCATTTCGAAACAATCACAGAAAACGCTACAAATCGCTTCAAACCGCTCCGAACCTCTTAAAATCAAAAGCTGGTTCCAGCTAGCGTTTGCGGTTGCGGGCGGTTGCGGGAGGGTAAATTTTTTTTCTTTAAAAACAGAATAAATAAAAATAATACTAAAAATATCCAATAAAAAATTTCAATTGAAATAATTTCAATTGTAAAATGTATTCATATTATATTTCAATTTATATTATAAAATTCAAAACTAAAATATTTTCTATAAATTTTTAAAATTGAATAATATGATTTTATAAATATAAATTTTATATTTATCATATTATTATGATTTTTAATATTTTTATAATTACATAAAATGTAAATATTGTTAAATTATTATTTAACAGATGTTGCGTTTTGTAGTTTACCAGTCATAAGAGTCCCGCAAACGCAACAATTTCTAACAGCTATACCAGTCGTATAAATCTCTAAAAAACGCTTAAAACCGCAACCACCCGCACCCGCAAACTCTCGCAATCGCAACCGCAACCGCTGCAGTTACACCAGTCAGGCCCTAAAGCAGTCCTTATATAATAATAAAATAATAACACACAGAATATTTTATTGAACTAGAAAACGAAATACGAAAGTTGAACGGATGACTACTTTTGAATTTTATATTTAATTCAAAGATTTATAATCGGACAAATTCTCTCCTCATCAATGGTGGTTCCATCTCGATATTTACTTTTAAAAAGACTAACGTCAAGCTTGAATAATTACAAGTTAAAATATATATATTATATATATATATATGTATATTTACTAATGTCAACTTCGAGAACTTTTCTTTAGCAAAATATGTCAATATTATGACTTTAAAATCAATAAGGCTCGTGTTAAACATGGTAACATATACTAACAGAATCAAAATGTTGTTTCATGGTTTTGAACTTTTGAGTTACATTACAAATAAGGTATATATATATGTGTATATTTACTAATGTCAACTTCGAGAACTTTTCTTTAGCACAATATGTCAATATTATGACTTTAAAATCAATAAGGCTCGTGTTAAACATGTAACATATACTAACAGAATCAAAATGTTTGTCTTATGGTTTTGAACTTTTGAGTTACATTACAAATAAGGTATTTGAATGGGGACAACACTTAAAGTCTCTATAAGTCCGTACAAAGAAAGGTTGTTTTGACTTCATCACAGATGCTTTTCGATAATGTCTTTACGTGTTACCAGAGAAGGCGTTAAAACATCATGTACTGCGGATTGGTTTATATGTCGAGGTACCGTATAGGTTACAATTACATGTTTTGTTTTCGCCTTATTTTATCCTATTATATGTACATTTAGATTCGTTCGGTGGTGGAAACTCATATACAATGTGGAGGGAGTAGGTTCTATACAGAAATATAATTATACGGTCCTCAAAGATGATAACGTTTTCTTTTCCAAAAAGAAAAGGGAGACAGATGATAAAGTTTATGACATTTTAAAAGCATTTGGCGGTTTGCAAAGTTTTCGAGGCTTGTCATGTGATTTGAATATACTAATTATATATGAATGCTATGGGAGATTGAGTAGCGTCATAACATGATCCTACTACTAGCATCTCCCTACCGATGCCACACCACTATAAATAGTGTTCATGTTGGTAAATAATTGAAGGCCATCAGCTCTCCAGTTATAGTGGTTAATGGATCGTCCGTTGTCGCCTAGAGCGAGCACTTGAGAGATGAAAGAGATAACAAAGTGGTAATCTTGTCACATATTGTCCATATGCATAATAAAAGTATCTGAAAACTTTTGTACATATGACATGATGTTACTGTAACAGCATGGAGTTGAAATAGGAAGCTAGCTTCTACCATATGGTCTTTAATGGTTTTGGCTTTGAAGTTCAAACTTTCGATTAGGTTCTAATTTAGCGAAGCAATTACTAAAGCGCAATGTAGTGATGATAATGACGAGTCAAGAATACATAAAGAGTTAAAAAGCAGAAAAGAGCTCATCGACTTGTGTTTTCTCATTGTATCTTCTGCCGGAAACACACAAGAAAAAGAAAAAAAAGCATATCAAACAAGATTACAGATAGGGTGAGAGGAGAGAAAGGACATTCAAGCACGTTTGCCGCTGCTAGGGTTGGACTTAGGGCATAGATTCCAACGTCCCTTGGCACGTCGGCGCTTGATGGTGGCTCTACCACTGGTGGTTCTCATCCTCAAACGGAAACCATGAGTCCTAGCAAGAGACTTTCTTGACCTGCTCCTCTTCGTTTGACACAGAGCAGCTTTCCCAGCTCTCACCACAAGCCCTCTGCGTTTCTGGCTACTCAGACCACTGGTTCCACTGCTGAGATCAAATGCAATGGACAAACCTGAAAAAAGACAGCGAAACAAAACATGAAAACATCATTACTTGTCTGGTAGACAAGGTAAGGTATAACCAGGTTGCTTCATTGGATCTCAATGAGTTCAAGCAAGTATAGCGATAAAGTTACTAGCTTTCCGTAAACCCAGAATCGGATTCAATAATTCCTTAAACCTAGAAACCAAACCCTAACCGGAGAGCCAATAATGATAAATTGATAATCCAACAAACACAGAGAAGACTTGACCCAAAAAAAAAATGATTAACCATTACAACAGTACCAGCAGCTAAAGGAAGATGCTTTACGAACAAAACTAACCAGAAAATGAAGATGCGAGGGAGAGAGATGAAGAGAGAAAGGAGCAATGGAGCAGCTGAGAAGAAGCTGATGGGGATTTTGAAGAGCTGAGAGAAAACGCTCCCCGTCTCGAACCTGTGCCGAGAGAAAGCGTGGCGGACGGGACGCTAATAATCTTCCCGTTCGATGAAGAAGGATGACGTAAACGCGACGAAGCCGAAGCTCCAATGGAGATGGATAAGGAAGAAGCCATTGAAATTTTTTTATTTTCTTATCTTCTTCCTTCCCCCAATCTTTTACACATACAGTAGTGTAGAGAGTTTATCCTGTGCAGTGGCTACCACCGTGATCTTAGCCAACGCACCAAATCAGAATATGCCACGTGTTACGAAGTGAATACTTAAGCCCAACAATTGTCTCATCAACTCGCTGCGACTCTCTCTCTAGGAATGTTAGACCGGACGCTCATGACCAAATTCAAACCGGTTTAACAAAAATAAAAAAAATGAAATACAGAAAGCATCTTATGTGGTAAGTAATATGATATAATCTTTTCTTGCTTCTATGTAATTGTTCAAAATAAGCACAAACTCTACATAACAGGGAACGTACGAGATGAACCAACCACAAACTAAAAAAGAGATTTCTACAACTTTCCAACATTTCATCAAAGTATGTTTCAGGAGTCGTCGTCTCTCATCTTTTGAACATTTTGGACCACATGTAGAGGATAAAGAAGCAGAGGAGCGCGAAAAGAACCACGTGCATGATGTGGTTGTTCCCACTACGTATGATGCTCAAGTTCAGTTTCCTTATGTTGTTCTTCACCCCTGCTTGCGCTCTCATCAATGTCACTTGCTGCCACCCCAAACAAAGACAAAAAAACACTATTAAAGAATTTGGCATCCTTAGAGAGTATCTTTATTTAAAAAATCACTGAATGCGTCTCTCTGCAAAGTCTCACACAACCAAATCTATGTTCTATATTCAACACCCCCTGTTCTATTATTCATAAGGAGACCGGTACTCAACAACAACTGAAACCATATTTCATGATGCATTCACATAACTAGCCGAGATTGAAGATACACCTACTCCTACCCACTAGACTAGACCTTGAGTTCGAGTCTGTACATACTCTAAAACTGTGCATTTACCAAGACTCATTGCTTTGTAAGCTACACTAGAATTCATATACCCTCCTACATTGGGGATGTAGCTGTAGATTCTATAATAATTAAAAAACCTATATTAACTGGGGTGAGTAAGCAAATTAAGTATATACATTTGAATCAAAGAGCTTCAGTGACATCAACAACAACATACCAGTTCATCTAAGAAGTCCCTCTGAAACTTAGCTTCTGACCCAATTTCTTGAGCAATCTGCATCAAAATAAAGATCGAATAAGATGAATTAACTGGTAAATCAGCTAAGTAAACATAGATTCACTAATGAATAAACAAATGCAGTACCCTGGATCCAAAAACACTAGCTAATTTACCGAGCCTTTATTAGATTTTAAAACAAGCAACAAAAAGTTTGTTCCGGACATAGAGACAAAGAGTCTTTTGCAATGACAGAGCACACAGACCGTCACAATGTCCCTCATCAACTAGCCGTAACAATAAGAAAGAAAGATGAAAAGAAAGACAACTTTTGCGATCTTTCCGATCAACGTAATGTTCAAAGATAGACATAAGCCTTCATAATTAAATACAATTCTTCTGGGGGTTCTTACATTTTTCAATTGCCTGACTTGGCCATGGAGACCAGTGATCTCATCATCTAGGTCAGAGTGCATGGGATCAATCCTAAGCTGGATTTCCTCTGAACCTGTAGCACTTCTAGTGCTAAGCCCATCTCTGTAACCAAACAAACACACGAACCATCAATACCCCTCTATCTATCTATCTATCTATCTATCTATCTATCCAGATAATTACAAGGATGAAAATAAAAATCAATTTCGAAAAAGAGGGAACTGATAATATAACCATCATACCTGGATCTGTATGGAGCGGCACCTCCGTAAAGAGAACCACCCGCACCGCCTCTGTGAGGGTTCGATGCCATCGACGCTCAAATCAAAAGGAGAAAAACAAAAACCTAAGATCGAATTCTCTCGGAAAAGTTTGAGAAGAGCAAATTGCAATCAGGAGAAAGTAGAAAAAAATAAGTTTTTTCTTCTATTCAATATGTATAATGACCGTCACGACACACGTGGCGCTGTAGCATTGGCTGGTTATCGCCATAAAGACAAAGGGATTATGTAAGAGAAAACAAAAATAATAAGGGTTATTTGAGTAAATTTGGATTATAAAATATCCGAACCGATAGTTATTTTTAGATAACCGATTCAACCGGTTTCTACAATATCGAACAGTATCTAACCGGGTGGGGCCCATTTCTCAATTTCTGACAGCAAGCAAACAAAGCTTCTGCCTTTTTCTGAAGCTTCCCCGGTTCCCACGAGCCAAAAAGAAAGAACAAGACAAGAAGAAACACGTGTTCTCACACGAGTACGTGTCGAACTTTTTTCCAAACTTTTTAACTGATTGTTCGGATCTAATCTTTCTTCTCATTAGATTTCGCCACACACAGAATCCAATTTTTTCTGAAATCGGATTCTTTTCTTTTTGATGTTTTTACTCCATCGCAGGCTTCCTTTACTTGCACGCACAACCCTCCTCTGCAGTTTCATGGAGCCTGCGTTGACTGCATCATCCTCTTTCGGTGGGTCTTCTCGACTCGCCGCCTTGGCCCAGCAACTGCGCATGTACAAGCCACCGCCTTCTTCATCGTTCGAAAACGATGATGAGGAGACGCAGGCGGATCAGGAGAGCGCAGGGAAGGTGGTTTCTCAGGTTGGGTTTCAGGAATCCATGACTCCGGTTCCGAAAGATCCTGAGAGGTTCAAACCGAAGCGAGCGGCTGTGCTGATCTGTATCTTCGAAGGAGACGAGGGCGATCTTCGCGTCATCCTCACTAAGAGGTCTTCCAGATTGTCTACTCACTCGGGTTTGTTCTTGATTTTAAGAATACAGAGTGATCTCTAATAAATGAGGTGGTTGCTATCAACTTACTGGTTATGTTTTTTTTTTTAATTCTGTTGTTGCAGGAGAAGTTTCACTGCCGGGTGGTAAAGCAGAGGAGGGTGATAAAGATGATGGGATGACTGCTACCAGAGAGGCCGAGGAAGAGATTGGTTTAGACCCTTCTCTTGTTGATGTTGTCACTTCTCTCGAACCATTTCTGTCCAAGGTATAAAGAACAGATGCTGAATGATACAATGTTTTTAGTTAGATCAGAGTATGGGATTTTGCCAGTGACGTGGATGTTACAAACTATCTAGTTTTTTCTTTATCCTGAATGTTATTCAGTAGTAGCTGTGTTAATACGCTCATAATCATACCTTTTTGTTGTTGTTGGCTCTAAGGATAATAATGTTCTTTGCTGTTTGTTAATCTTCATTTTTTTCTATTTTAAAGTGATAGATGCGTATTGATATTTTTCTTACGTGCGTGTCCTTGTCTTACAGCATCTCCTCAGAGTAATACCTGTGATAGGAATCTTGAAGGACAAAAACACATTCAATCCAAAACCAAATCCTGCGGAAGTGGAAGCTGTGTTTGATGCACCTTTGGAAATGTTCCTCAAGGTTATCCTCTCGTTACTTAAATCTTTTTTCCTTCTGAAGCATCATTGCTTGAAACTTTTTTTGTTTCTTGTCCAGGATGAGAACAGAAGATCCGAAGAGAGAGAGTGGATGGGAGAAAAGTATTTGATCCACTACTTTGATTATCGAACCGGAGATAAAGATTATACGATATGGGGTCTAACTGCCGGGATTTTGATCAGAGCTGCATCTGTGACTTATAAAAGACCACCTGCTTTCATCGAGCAGTGCCCTAAGTTTAAGTACCCTAAAATGGTAGAGAAACATACTTGTATGCCTTAATGTGGTCTTCTTCTAGTAGAAGACCAAACAAGAAAGGTCATAACACTCCATGAAACTGATTATGTACCAGTGAATGCAGAACTAGGCTACTTACTTACGTATATGTGGACGCTCTTAGTTCATGTCCAGACGAGACATCTCATTGACAATTTTCCATGAATCTTCTATTTATGAGGAGATAAGTGGAGGGGTTTTTCATCTCGTTATGATCTAGGTCAGTCTGTATTCTTGAATTTTTTATATAATTATTTTGTAACTTTGTCTAGGCTTCATTTGTGCATAATTGTGATCCAGAGAGCAGTTGGCTGGTTCTTCTGGTTCACCCTCAGTCATTGATTTGGAGGACATCTCAGATTCATCTTCAAAGGCTCATTTTCTATTGTAAAATTTCTGCTAAATAAATAAATTTTGTATCCCTGAACAAAAATTTGAAAGCAAACTTGTCTTATGAACCTTGTAATAATTTTTATTACTCGTAGCGATTGCAACTTTTTTGTCTCTGGACTAGATTTGTTCTGTTTCAGTGACACATTCACTTACGTTTACTTATTGCCTAGTAGGTTAACACCAGGACCACCATTCATTTTACTTGAGACATCCTCGCCTGTTATAGCATGGTTTAGGTTTGATCTTGTTTTCCCTTGACAGTTTGTTTGTGGATGGCTTTGATTCTTCATCCATGGTTCTTGGAAGAATCTATCAAACAGGTCTCACTAGACTCGTTCTAAATGCTCTATTTCTCATGTTATTCAGTTGATGCCTTCCTTTTGCATTCCCTCTTTGATGCTTTTTTTTTATGTTGGAATGCTTGATCACAATTCTTTTTCTGAAAAAAATATATCTGTTTCTGTTTCAGCAGCTCATTCGTTGTGTTAAGTAGGCAGCCTACAAAACGAGATGCTCTTCGGTATGGTTTTCTTTTCCACTGCGTTAATAGTTAATGATAATATTTTTGAGGGTTTTGTTATGATATTCACTTGCTGAAATGAAAGGGAGATATATATATATAGGTCTTCAATTGTTTAGCAATTATTAAGTTAAAATGTTGAAAATTTGGTCATACTTTGAAATATTCCCTAAGTTGACTTTTACTAAACAAATACTTTTGTCTTAGTTAGATCTAAATCAATGAGATCTCTTCCAACTGAAATGATTAGTTGCACTTGTGTTAGTACTAGTAATGGATATGCTGCTCCGTTTGAAAAGCATAACCTGGTTTATAATTCTTTCACTGGGACTGCTTTTGGATTTGTATGATCTGCAATAAAACCAAAATATTGGAAGCTTTTTCAGTTTGGTTTGAACTTTGGAAAAATTATAGAGAAAAAAATGTTACAGGGGCATTCCGAGAATCGAACTCGGGACCTCTCGCACCCAAAGCGAGAATCATACCACTAGACCAAATGCCCTGTTGTTAAGCACTTTAGCTATTAGGTTGAAGATGACAATAGTTTTTCAATTCTCTTAGTTGACTTTTCTCTGAATAGGATATTCCTAGATCAATTCCCTTAGTGGTACATTGTCTTTATTATATTGCTTTGGAAGATATATATGTTCATGTTTATGAATTGAAGCTGGACTTGTATTGTTAATTGGAGTGGTGTTATAGATCCCAAACTCTAGAGATGGAAAATTAGAACTTATTTTTGTGTTTAATGTTTTATAGCAGTATACGATATACACAAGGTAAATAAATGCTAATTACTAGCTAATAAGCCCATTCTTTAGGAAGAAAGACTTGTCTGGAATGAGAGGAGATGATGGGACATGTCTTCTTCTTGGGTCTCTTCTCTTCTGAGATGATACTCATCGGTTTGGCAGGAAGAAACACTCCAGTGCCACGTGGCTTAACTCGTCCTTTGCTGGCATCATCACTACTTGGCTTCTTTATGGAACCATAGTGGTTCAAGGCGTGCCACATCCTTGGCTTCCTATCATGGTAGCTACATCCTCTATAGCTCTAGTCGATTACGTAACAAAGATTAGATTAACTAGACATGCTTAACATTCATAATAATTGTATAAGTCATCTAATGTTATAACAGAATAAAAACCTGTGGAAATGGACCGGTGTAATCAAGAAAGATCTCATTGAAAAGGGTTGAAGGTAGGAGAAACAATACTTCCTCCGCACGCAACACAACCTCTCCTTTGCAAGACATGTTGCTTTTTATTGGGATACAATTTCAGAGACTACTACAGAACTTCATCCAATCTCTTCCTATATATATGTTACTTAGCTCAAGGGTCGGGTCGAGTTAGGTGAACCCTCTCATTGTAGAGTGGTGGTGGTTGTTGCAGAAGTATGTATGTGGCTTCTCTATGGTATAGTTAGGCTTAAACCATAAACACTAGATTTGGTTGGTTATGCAACATTCGTCTAACCCACCACACCAACCCTTGTCCATTGTTCCTTCTATTTGAGTTTGACCACCAAACACCATATATTATATATTTTATTAGTGGTTGACCTAAAATAGGAGATTATTAAACAGTGACACAAATCATATTGTCACTTGGTAATGTTAATTTTTGTCTGTCATCTTGAACTTGACAATCATATTGTAGCTTTTACTTGGACAATCATGAGCACATATAACCTTGAAAAACTGGTTATGCCGCGTAGGAGTTTCCAATTCGGTTAATTCGGCTTATGAAATGTAGAAACCGAATGTTATTGGTTTAGTTCTGGTTTGATTTAGATCGGTGAAACCGGATTTAGCAATTCTAGTTGTGCGTGCATAAACCGGATCTTGTGAAACCCCTAAACAAGTTTATTATCTTTTTGTGTTTCCTCACGCTCGTCATCGTTAATTTCGCTGATGGGGACAAAAGATTCACACTCGTCTCGTCGAACATTCGAAAAAAAGTGAACGTTTTTGTCGGATCCGTCCTTGCTTTGGGGGGGATGATACGCTACGCCGTGAGATATGCCCACCACCTGTTCGACGAATTTCCACCTGAAATGTTGGATGATTACGTGGAGTCTGGAGAAACTTACATGAAAAAGCGAGATCCCTGGTACAGTACTTGCCTTATCCATTTAATGGTTGCTTGCAAATTGCTTCCTAGGTTTAGACTATGGCCTTACAGGAGAACATTATGATGTATCATTATCATATAAGGCTGTTTTGGCTACTAGAGCCTACACTTAATACATGGGGATTGAGCATTCAAAAGGCTCTTTACTTTGTAAAACTTTTTAATTTGTTAATAAGGGTCGGCCCTGAGCATAAGACCTCTTGCATCCAATATTCCTAGACTACATATAATAAGGGTCGGCCCTAAGCATAAGACCTCTTGTTTCATTCCCCACTATGAAATTATTTTAGAAGAATTGAACTCGTACACCCTAAGGGAGAATCATACCACTAGACAGATGACATGTTGTTAAGCAATTTAGTTAAAACGTGTAAGATTTGGTCATACTTTGGTCTAGTTCCCATAGTTGACTTTTACTATACTAAATAAATATTCTAGTCTAACATGATGAGATCTCTTCACTTGAATTTAAAATGGAATGGTCATTTGCATTGCCACAGAAAAATGGATTTCTGGTTAGTATTGCACTCTGTATGGAAATACTCCAGTTAAGTTGTTCAAGCCTCTTCCATGAGAAAACACTCGAAAGAGGATAAAAGAATTTCCTGTTAATTTTTTTGAATATGCTATATGTTCTTGTGTGTCTTAAACATTTGACTTGACTTTATTGCTATACTGAAAACCGCTGGATTTCACACTCTAGCTTTTTCAGGCTATACACTATCTAAGAGCTAGTTCTGGATCCCTATTTATAATTTCTGTACCTGGAACTGCATTTGAAATGTATGGCTTGCAATGAAGCAGAAAAAAATATTTTTATTTGGTCATACATATACATCACATTTACTAAAAATGTCAATGGGGCATTCCGAGAATCGAACTCGGGACCTCTCGCACCCAAAGCGAGAATCATACCACTAGACCAAATGCCCTGATGTTTAATGCTTACAATCTTTTGCTGAGAAAGGAAAATATTTCACTCTTCATTCTAGAGGATTTCATACTAAATGAGTTTGGAATTTTGAAGTTTAGTATTTCCAGTCTTTTCATTATCTGCTTCACTGATGTTTATGCCATCCATTTTCTTTATTTTCCCTGATGTTTGATGCTTAATCACGATTCTTGTGCTGTTTTTGCAGCTCAAGCTTGATGAATCTGGCAGCTCAGAAATTGTGATGGCCTTCACCGTATGAAGTGTTCTGGTTAAAAGACGTATTGAAATTGGACGTGATGCAGCGGTATGCTATTCCTTTTCTTTGTATTATGTGCTCAATGATGAAACTTAACTTGTTTAAGTTTTCTTTCTCTCTTGCTGAAATGAAAGAGGAACATATTCTCTGCAGTTGTAGGACAATAACTATAAAAACATCTAGGATTAAATCGAGATTATATTCTAAACAATTTTATGCAGGCCTTTAGAACATTTGTGTTACAAAAAGTCAATGGGGCATTCCGAGAATCGAACTCGGGACCTCTCGCACCCAAAGCGAGAATCATACCACTAGACCAAATGCCCGGTGTTGATTTAGTTCCATTAGCATCCTTTTAGATCTAGTTCTATAATTTGACTTTCAAGGATTGATAGTAAAATTTGATTGTCTATAATTCATTATTGATGAAATGTTAGCTGGCATTTTAAACATTTCCGTTGCAAAAAGTCAATGGGGCATTCCGAGAATCGGGACCTCTCGCACCCAAAGCGAGAATCATACTACTAGACCAAATGCCCGTTGTTGATTTAGTTCCATTAGCATCCTTTTAAATCTAGTTCTATAAGTTGACTTTCAAGGATTGATAGTAAAATTGATTGTATATAATTCATTATTGATGAAATGTTAGCTGGCATTTTAAACATTTCCGTTGCAAAAAGTTAATGGGGCATTCCGAGAATCGAACTCGGGACCTCTCGCACCCAAAGCGAGAATCATACCACTAGACCAAATGCCCGGTGTTGATTTAGTTCTATTAGCATCCTTTTAGATCTAGTTCTATAAGTTGACTTTCAAGGATTGATAGTAAAATTTGATTGTCTATAATTCATTATTGATGAAATGTTAGCTGGCATTTTAAACATTTATGTTGCAAAAAGTTAATGGGGCATTCCGAGAATCGAACTCGGGACCTCTCGCACCCAAAGCGAGAATCATACCACTAGACCAAATGCCCGGTGTTGATTTAGTTCCATTAGCATCTTTTTAGATCTAGTTCTATAAGTTGACTTTCAAGGATTGATAGTAAAATTTGATTGTATATAATTCATTATTGATGAAATGTTAGCTGACATTTTAAACATTTCTGTTGCAAAAAGTTAATGGGGCATTCCGAGAATCGAACTCGGGACCTCTCGCACCCAAAGCGAGAATCATACCACTAGACCAAATGCCCGGTGTTGATTTAGTTCCATTAGCATCCTTTTAGATCTAGTTCTATAAGTTGACTTTCAAGGATTGATAGTAAAATTTGATTGTCTATAATTCATTATTGATGAAATGTTAGCTGGCATTTTAAACATTTCTGTTGCAAAAAGTTAATGGGGCATTCCGAGAATCGAACTCGGGACCTCTCGCACCCAAAGCGAGAATCATACCACTAGACCAAATGCCCGGTGTTGATTTAGTTCCATTAGCATCATTTTAGATCTAGTTCTATAAGTTGACTTTCAAGGATTGATAGTAAAATTTGATTGTCTATAATTCATTATTGATGAAATGTTAGCTGGCATTTTAAACATTTCTGTTGCAAAAAGTTAATGGGGCATTCCGAGAATCGAACTCGGGACCTCTCGCACCCAAAGCGAGAATCATACCACTAGACCAAATGTCCGGTGTTGATTTTGTTGCATTAAGCATCATTGTACGTGTTCTATAAGTTGACTTTCAAGGCTTGATAGTAAAATTTGATTGTATATAATTCATTATTGACGAAATGTTAGGTGGCATTTTGAACATTTTTTTTACAAAAAAACTCAAAGGGGCATTCCGAGAATCGAACTCGGGACCTCTCGCACCCAAAACGAGAATCATACCACTAGACCAAATGCCCGGTGTTGATTTAGTTCCATTAAGCATCATTTTACTAGTTCTATAAGTTGACTTTCAAGGCTTGATAGTAAAATTTTGATTGTCTATAATTCATTGTTGATTAAATGTTAGCTGGCATTTTGAACATTTCTTTTACAAAAAATACAAAGGGGCATTCCGAGAATCGAATTCGGGACCTCTCGCACCCAAAGCGAGAATCATACCACTAGACCAAATGCCCGTGTTGATTTAGGTTCATTAAGCATCATTTTACTAGTTCTATAAGTTGACTTTCAAGGCTTGATAGTAAAATTTGATTATGTAATTCATTATTGATGAAATGTTAGCTGGCATTTTGAACATTTCTTTTGCAAAAAACTCAAAGGGGTATTCCGAGAATCACTCGGGACCTCTCGCACCCAAAGCGAGAATCATACCACTAGACCAAATGCCCGGTTATTGGTGTCTTTCACCTAACTTTATCTGTGATTCATTGCCCTTGTCTTGGAAGAATTCGTAGTTCTTCTTCCTCAACAATACAATGGAAATGTATATTGTTAAGTGTCATATTATTAAGATGACTAGTTTCAGGTTTCTTGTAGAATGTAGTTTTAAAGGAAAATTTACCTGATTTCAAGAACCAGCATAGGTAGCTGTTGCAACCAGAGGGAAAATCATATCCTTGATAATTGAATGTGCTTTGTAGATCATGAAAAGTTTCATTTCTTGATTCTGTATATCACTGCAATGTTCATTGACAACTACAAATAATTTTTGCCCAATTGCTTTGGTTTGATATGAAAAATCTAGTTGAATGCCAGTATAAGTATTGTCTCATGTTTTCTCTATGAATCTTTAGAAGGGAGGTATTTTGTGGTTGAATTGATTGCTAAGTTAAAAACTTAAAATGGGTAAGGGTCTTGTCCTTTTGTTTGTTGCCATTTTAAAGTCATTGTTTAAGTGGCGTTTCTAATTTAGTGCCCCTGAAATGCGAGGGCAGTCATTAATGTTCTTTGATTCATTGCTGAAGCTCATTAATTAATCGCAGTGATTCCATATTTTCATGCAAAGTTATGCTACCGTATGAAACTGGTTTTTTTAGTTTGCCTTCAAACATTTTTCATTAAAAGTCTTAAGAGTAATTCCAATAGGAGTATTTCATATAATTTCTCATCATTACATTAAAAATACGGATATAGTCCAGAAAAAAATTGGTCATTTGTTGAAACCTAGATGCCTAACTTTTGTGTTGATCATATCGCTATATTAATCTTTTGGTTATTAACTATTTATGATAATCCTAGAAGTCAATAATTCCTGCCAAATTACTGTTATACGATGGAAATTATTCTAGATGCCTAACTATTCCTCTTGAAGGTTTGTTCTTCATATAGCTGGCAACATACAGTTAGTTTAAGTTCAAACTCTTTTATTTAATTCATGAATCTGGTGAGAATTATTTTACTTTTAGATAATTAAAAAGAATGCTACAATTCAGATCTAGATCTATTAGTTGACTTTATAAGGCTTAGTAGCAAAGGTGGATTGTCTTTAATTGAATATTGTTGAAATGTATACGTAGTCTAATAATTTAGTCCGAACAGGAAATTCTTAGATCTATATATGAGAGACTTCTTCCAACTGAATTTCAGAACATGATTACTTGCATTTTTTTAGAAACTGAATTTTGGTTTGCAATGGAAGAACACATGTACATAATCATTAGAAGAGGATAATCAACTTGTCCTAAATTTTTCAGTTGGCTGTTTACATCCATTATTTGAAAGCTCTCCTTAGTTGGATTGCTTATGATCTTGTTTGTCTTATCTTTTGACTGGATTCCAAATGTTTGGTTACTGACCATTACCGCATACAATATGCCAAAAGAACTCATTTAAAAGTAAAATAAAGAACCATCTTTAGTCATACATATTTCAGTTCTGTTTTAACACATTCACCAAGAAAAAAATAATGAGGCATTCCGAGATCGAACTCGGGACCTCTCGCATCCAAAATGAGAATCATACCACTAGACCAAATGCCCTGTTATTGATGTTATCCACTACAAGCATTAGAATCTTTGAGTTGAAACCATGCTGTTAGGATCTGCTTGAATCTGTAGTTTCAGATGTAAATATAATTATTGCTGCTTGATATCATCAGTACTTTTTGAGGCCTTATGCTAGTTGTTCCTCATTGAATATTTCTCTGGAGGAGTTGTTTTTTTATTTGCATTTGGATTTGTAGCATCTTTTAGTGTAAGTCCTCTGATCCGGATCTTGATGAATCTGGTACCTTACGAAATGCATGACGGTTTTCACTGCTTGAAACTTACTTGTTAAAAGGACTTATATAATGAACGTGAAACATTGCCTTGTTGATATCACCAGTTAGTGCATAGCTGTTCTTCAAACTGGAATACTGGTTTTAGGCTGTGTTCTTTTAGTTATCTCTTGAAGAAGTTGCAGCTAGCGATGTTCTCTGTATAACATGCGCTCCAGAAAATGTTTTCTTTCGGAAAGCCAAGTGTGTGCTACCATGAATTTTTTTTCTAGTTTACTGTCGCTAGAAACTGAAGGGAAATGAATGCATAGTTATTGAACACGAGCTGTTGACAACTGATGCAGCAAAAACAGGTTTATTCTACATGATAGTTCTGAGCTTGCACTTTAAACATAGATCCAAAAAGTCAATGGGGGCATTCCGAGAATCGAACTCGGGACCTCTCGCACCCAAAGCGAGAATCATACCACTAGACCAAATGCCCGGTGTTGATGTAGTTCCATTATGCATCATTTTACTAGTTCTATAAGTTGACTTTCAAGGCTTGATAGTAAAATTTGATTCTGTAATTCATTATTGATGAAATGTTAGCTGGCATTTTGAACATTTCTTTTACAAAAAACTCAATGGGCCATTCCGAGAA